>NW_011967227.1:1817702-1840399 GCF_000949405.1 Vollenhovia emeryi | reverse complement strand
GTTTTTCGCCGTTACTTGTCGGTCTACACGAAAATTCTAGAAGATCGTTACGATAACATTACGTCGCTTCTAAACAGGACAAATAAGTACAGCGATGAGTCAGGCTAATAATAGATAAGTACAAGCAATACATCCAACTGTCGGAACAGTTTCCTACATGTTTGAAGCCTGCGGTTGATTTACTTGCGCTTACAATTATTCAAAAATACGAGGAAAAAGTAGTGACTACACAAGTGTTTTGGAAGATTTCGATAACCTCGGTGATTACTAGGGCGCCCGCGCTGTTGGAAGGTCAGGTCCAGCGGATGACCATCGTAATTAAAAGTGCTTTTTCGTGATAGATTGTGCAGCGCAACGCGAGTAGAAGTACCGATACCGAAAAGCGCGTAGATTCCACCGACTTTCCGGTGGATTTTTGCCGATTATTTAATCAGGCAAATCACGGTTGATTTAACACGACTTGTTTCGATCTGCGCGATTCCCCTCACCGGCGAAGTTGCTGTAACGTGACGTATAATCTCGCGGTCGTATTAGTGCGGCGTCGATTGGTCGCACGGTGAAAGGATCTCGTGTTAGTCCGCTCGAGATAATGTCGGATATCCAAAAGTTTGTTCCACGACAGCGAAGCGACTATCCTCGGATGTTTCGGAAAGCGTTGCCGCCACGTTGTTGCAGATTCGCACCGTCGTCGTCGTCGTCGTCGTCGTCGTCGTCTCGTGCAATTCTGCCGCGTAACTGCACGCAAGTTTCGTTGATATTGTCTCGAGCCAGTAACCCGTAAGCGACAGGAAATTATTAGGCCAGATAAGCGTGTAAATATGGCTGGCGCTAGAGGGAACGGATAAAACGTGTGCTTTGAAGAGATTCGAGTATCTAATGCGAGTTGACGGTGAGAGAACTCGAGCTATACTTGGATCCCCTGTGATAAATTTGATCATCGATGTTTTCCAACAGTTATCGATGATTGGCGATATGACCCGTGCCAGAGCGTCGAACGGCTGCTATTTGATTTGTAAAAGAAGAACAAATATCGATTACTTCCTCCGTTGAAGCAACAAAATTCATTCGCATTTGTTTGCGCTCGTTGGTTTGCTCTGAAGCCTCCCGCCTCTCTTGATTACCGCGCGAAAGTTTTGAGCGAAACGAGACAAAGATACCGCGTACAACAAGTATTTATTACTGTATCGGGTATATAATGATTTTTAAAAGGAAGCCTGCTTTAGAAAGGCTGCGCTTTATTAATTTTAAATATCGCGATTAACTGAAAGTAAACTTTTGTTAAAGCATTTGAAATTCAGCGCCAGGCGAGCTTTCATCGGCTGTGCGTTGTCTTTCGCGTAGACTCGTTACAACTATTCACCGCTCGGTTTAAATCAGCCAATAAATTTGTGGAATTGGCCAAAATGAAATTGGCTGCGCGCGCGCAAAAAAAAAAATATTTCATAGAATTCGGCGCGGAATAGCTGAGCGCGTAGATCGATGAGCGCCGGTGTCGCGGAAAGTAGAAAAAAATACGTGTGTAAACGATTGTCTAGGGTACAAATGGAACCATCTTTTGTCTGGCATGTCATTCCCCGCGCTGATGTACGCGCGTTCTTTCATCCCCCCGGCCACGCTTTTTGTAGCACTCGTATTATTCTTTACTCTGTCCTCCTCCTTCGCTCTCTCTCTCCTTCCGCGCGCCGCTACGCGCGGTTGAGGAGTGTCGAGAAGTTCTCGGCGGAATCAAATTTCCGTGAGAGATGTAGCCGAACAAAGACGGAAAAGTTCCGAAAGGTTTGTCTTAAGACGAATCCTTTTGTGTCTCCTCTCTGACGTTTACCGACGGCGCGGCGGCGGCGGAGGCTCGCGCCCGAGCGTTGATGGAATCGAGTCGCTGTTTTACGCGCCGGTAGAACGAGCCTTCGACGCGCGACGACTGTGAAACACAGAGCCCGGTATCTCGTGTCGAGCCATTATCCCGGGGACTTGGCAGATTTAATACGCTTTGGATTCATTTCGGCGCGATTGAATTTCCCCAATGCGAATTTCGACGTGCGAACGGATTCACGGGGAATTAGCGAACGGCGTCGTTCGCCGGTCCCGTTTCTCCGCCCGCTCGTATCGAACGACATCGGCGAATTCCCCAACATTTCCGCCCACCCCCAAGTTCGCTTCCGCTTCCGAATGCGAGAGACGCTCGAATATTTCACGAGGCCTTCGTGACCTCACGTAGCCGCGGAATTATTTCCCGCCCGCCGATCGTATACGAAAGTTAGCTGCTACACCGAGAGCGTTTTTCCACATCATTGAAAGTTTCAGGCAATCGTTCAAGCCGCCGTTACGGAGGACGACTGTGTTGCCCGCCGCGACTACGTCGAGCTGCAAGTCGTAGCTATCGACATGAATACTGCATCATTCTTGCGACACGTAGCAAACCCGATTCCTCCGTTTGTTGTTCTGCACTCGCGATTACGTATCGGTGGGGAAGATTGGAATTTAATGGAATTCGCAATTGTTTCATTATTAAGAGGAAACCAGGGGGATCGCTGGAAAAGTATATAGTGTCGTCTGCAAAGCAATATAGAAAATGGTTGTCAATTAAATTGTAGCCAAGGACGAAGCCGAACTTCCGTATCGAAAAGAGGAAAAAAGTGGTGAGAATCGTTCGTGCTAAGGGGGTAACCAAGTTTTGCTTTCAAGTGGTTACCCCCTTGGTTCGTGCTTATGCAAAAACATCTGTCAATCGTCGATCGTCCGATTATCGCGATTTAATTGGTCGGAGATACAGTCGCGGCCAGACGAATTGTTCATCGTTTCAATTCCAAGAGTTTCTCGCTCGCGCGGTAAACCCGATTCGTTCGGAGCGCGAGTGGTGCTCTTCGGACTGTAATCGTGCGAAAGAGACGGAAACAAAAGACCGGAGAGGACGCGTGAAAAAGACGGAAGGTAGCGGAGGGTGAGAAAACACGAGTGCGGATCGAGCTCGAGAGGCGGAGGCGGGCGCGCTACGTCCGGAGGATTTTGGAGGTCGTGGGAGAGGTGGAGATCACGAAACTTCCGTATTCTGGAAGCTGTAGCTCGTCTCTCGCGCGGGAGGTGGGGAGAGGATGGTCTCCCAGGAACCTCCCCGGCCATTTTTAACCCTTAACTGCTCGCGCGCCGCCCGACAGACTTCGTATTTGTTTCATGTATATTTTACTGCTTCAGCCCTCGCTTCTTCTCCATCTTTCATTTCCTTACTTCGGTTAACACTCGCACCCGTAATTGAATCGCGCTGGATCATCGACGCGCGCAATTATCAGCAAAAGCGAGATATATGTAATACTGCCCGCTCGCAAAGTCTTTCCGGCGACATATTATTTTACGTCAGAGTCGAGAAATTATCGCTGTTTACGCACGTGTCGTCTTCGTCTCGCTCTCTTGATTTTCAGGCGGCTTGCTTTAAAAAGTCGTTCTCGCTCTCTCTCTCCCGACCTTTTGGGTTATATCGCGGTTATTTACGGCGCGATAAATTACGCGATAGAAGGCATTTGTAATCCGTAACGGAGCACAGCGGCACTTTTTCGGTAGGTGCCGGCCGCGCCTCTCGCCGCGCGGAAAAAGCTGAGGACAGAAGCGGAGCGCTATCTCGGGGCCTCCATCTCGAATGCGGCGGAAGAATCGCGCCCTGTCCCTCGCCCTCCAAGTTGCCCGCTCGCGCGCGACACACCGGGGCCATCCAATATATCCTCGTAACCGTGTTTAGCATAAGAGACACGGGAGACTATCGTACGTCGCGCAGCCGCCGTGCCGTGCCGTGCCGTGCCGTGCACGGTGCGGCGGTGTTCGCGAAAAATTCGTTGAAAATTTCATCGGCGTCGCTACGGCGCCATTCGTTGCAACGGGCGCCGTCGCCGTCGCCGTTGCTGCAGTGCAGCCGGGGGTGAGTCACAGCTGCAGTCCCCGACTGCACTGTACCACTCCGGGGGGCGACTTCGGCGGGTATAGCGCGCACGGACCAACGAAACGCTTCGCCCGTGGGGGATTTAGGAGGTTTATGTCGCCGAGAGAGAAGATCGCGCGCGCTCTCCCGTATTCCGCCTCCCAGAATTTCCCTCCCGCTTCATCCGCCCCCGCGGGCCTGCGGGGAGACTGCCGCGGGTTATCTATTTTTAATGGCGCGTAATAACATCGAGAGAAAACATAGCTGCATTATCTGTAAATTATGGCGAACTTTCGGCCTGCCGATAATTCCTCGCCGGGGTCTGACAAACGCCCGCGCCTCCCTTGGCTCCCGAACGCGCTCGGGCTGTCCCTTTTCAGTATACATTTATGCGCGAGTTAACTTGGAATTTTAAAACGGCCGATTAAAATGCACGGCGGTAATAAGTGCATTTAAATGAAAGAATTATACGTGTTATCCGCGGCGATCGTGAAACGATACGGCGACACGTATTACCTAACGCGGATGTGTAATTCATATATAAATATTCCAATACTTATACTTTACTGCTAATGCCGTCCATTCTCATTTATGTTACATTTCTCACGGTGTGTCCTCGGCACCCACGGGTGGCTGTTAAACCGCGATGAAAGCATCATTTATTCACCCGCGCAATATTGTTAAAAAAAATTGGGAATCAGTGGAGGGTTCTTTTACGGCGAGGCGAGACGTACACTTATTTCGCGCACGTACCGGACTTGAAATTTATCTCGCTGTATTTTCCAAATTATATTCCGTCTTGCCGCGAGAGCGGAGAGACCGCGCGCGCGCGCGATCGTAAAACACGAAAGTGTTATCGCGGTGACGAAAGCCCTCCTCCTTTTCCCGAGGTCCTCGGGTGCGTAGTCCCTGTAATTCTCCGTGTGAGAAAAAAGTAATAGCTATATATTTTCCCGCCCGGCGCGAGATGTACGCGCGTATGTACATACCGGGTGTATTGCTTGTAAACTTTAGCCTTTGTACCGCGGCTGTATTGTTATCGGGCGCAGGGGCATAGATTACAGTTCCGACTGTACCTCTCTCCTCTCTATGATATAACGTGCGAACGAAACGCTTCGTCCGCGGGGGATTTAGAAGGTTTATGTCGCCCGGAGAAAGATCTATTGGGAAGTTATGTCGCCCGGAGAAGATCTATTAGAAGGTTATGTCGCCTAGAGAGGATCCTCCGCGTTCTTCCTTCTGGAAACTTGCTCTTATCTGCCGGCGCGCGAGGAGGTGAGGAAGAAGCGCGGCGAGGTGAATAGCGGGGGCATGTTTTTATTGTAATGATGTAGGTGTAACAGTGTGTGTGTGTGTGTATGTACAAGCACATTCGCTTTACGGCGCAAAGAGGATAGAAATTGACAACGAGAGTAAATCCTAATAGATTTAGAGATAATCTCCCGAGAACTTGAAGCCGACAGTGGAGTGTGTACTTAAACAATACCGAGAGCTGGAACTCGGTGTCGGGGTCTTTCATTATTCATTTGGATATTTCGCAGGGTGAGATCGGCCGACTCTTGCGCGCTGATTAGCTCGATAATTAGCGCGCCCGGGTCTTTTTCCGCGCTGACATCGGCGTCAACGTCGCGGTGTATCCGAGCCAAGCCGAATTCTGACGTGCTGCCTAATCCGCACTTTGTATGCTGATGAAACGCGGCAGGCTGGGGTCTAATTATAACGACGTTTAATAACGAGATCACGTGGCCTTTAATCCTAAACGACTCTTTATCCCTGTCGAGCGTACGCGCGCTTCGTGCCAATTTCGAGTCGAGAGTCGCCGCGCGCCGATCTACCGGGTGTGCCCGGTACGCGCCGATTCGATCAGCCCGCCCTCGACCGAGACGGCCGATCGCTGGACCGGCGAAAGGTGAGATCGAGAGGGATATTGTGTACATTAATCAATCGGTTTGCCGGGCGATAATTGCAGTAATTGGAGCGTCAATTACTGCTGAACGGACGATAACGCAATTCGTCCGGCAATAACGTACCCGTCGCGCCAGCCGGCCGGCCGGTCACAACTATTTGTTGGAGTGTCCCCTTCCCCCTCCCCGTCGTCTCGCCTATTGTCCCTGTAGTCAGAGTCAGAGTTACGTCTCCAATTATTATCTCCCTCGTCGCGGTGCGTAATCCGTTAAATTGCAACCGGCCGCTCGCGCGCCGCGCGCCAGCGCAACGGTGCAAATTGCTCGCGTATTTGTTCGTCTAGCCAGTTGAGAACGAACGGCTTGCAGTCTGCGCGTTTGAAGGACGCGGCGCGCAGAAACAGTCGCTTAAGGTTCTCGCGAGCGTTACGTGAAAATGGTCGCGAGTGAGCGCCGAAAATAGGAATCCCGGAAGCGCGACCGCGCCCTCCGAAAAATATCTTCCAGGATCTTATCTATTTCAAGCAACCATCCTGTACTTTTCACGCGAGTGTTGTTGTAAATATACATTATTTAATAGGTACTATAAATTATGTACCACGTTGAATAACGATTTAACAAGCGTCGATAACGAATAATGATTATTAGATAAATTGGAGCTTAAATCGAATCAAGGAAATTCTATTAGTACACGGAGAAAAAGGTTTCTTCTATGGTACTAGGATTTAGTATTTCTATTTATATGATCGAGATTTGCTTCATTGAAACAACATATGCTTACACGAAATATTATTTGTTTGAATAAAAATTTAGTTGTTTCATTCAAACAATCTCTATTATTTGATAGAAAAAAAACACTATTATTTCAAGTAATATCTTTCAATTAAATAATATTATTTGGTCAGGCATTTAAAAATAAAGGCAAAAGGATTACATGGGGATTTCGTAAAGATTTCATAGTCATTTTGGAAACACCGTCCCACGATTACATTAAGTGGCTGTCCCCATGATTATCCAGATTTATTGCACAATTGGTTTAACATCTACACCAAACACTGACCACAACGCGTTTCCGCTTCTGCTCTAACACTTTCTTTTTTATAAAACGACTTCTATATTTTAACTAATTTTCCATTATGATAATTAAAATATCTTTTCACAATTTATCGCATTCACGATGAAATGCGATGTTGTCACGATCAATGCTCCGTTAACACTACGCAGTTCAGAATACTATTTCTCATTTTCTGTAGCTCTTTTTTTATCTTATCAGTTTTTAATATTCTAAGAGAAGCAATGGTGTTTAAAAATCTGTTCTTGAATTTAATATAAAAGAATTCATTGTCTATTGAACTTCATTGATCAAGTCGCATTTTGTCTAGCATAGATGGGAAAGAACTACCTTAATCGAGAAGTCGGGTCAAATATCGCCAGATGAGGCAGAACGAAAAGACATACGGGGCTCTTCGCGAGCGTTGACGATTATTTTGTCAATATCTTGCGCGATCGTAAATTCGGTAGCCACGACGGCCCGCATTGTGGTCGAATGCCGGTCGCTCGAAATAGTGAAAGTTTCCGAGCGTCCAAGTGGTATAGGGTCGCCAGCAGCCGTGGCCTTCTACCGGGTAATGGATTATGCAAGCGTGTCGATAAATTTTTATTTCCTACGAATGTAGGGGGAGAACAAGCGCGCGGGGACGGGTTGAAAAATCGCTCGCCCACGAGAGTGTAATCCGTGTAACTCGTCGTTGCACGTCGAGCGTTATACGTGTAAATCGAGCGAGCAAAATGCACGGTAACGGCCCCGGAGCCATCGCGTTTTCCGGAAACTTTTAATCAACAGCGTTGTAACGGGGAACTTCGCAGACTGTTTATGAAACCGTTGAACTGAAGTACTCCGAGGCATCGGATGTACAACGGACCGAGCCTCGAGATTAGACTTTGATTTTGAACGCGGGAGCCGCGGAGTCTAATTTTCGCAACTCTGCGCAAATTCGAAAGAACTCGGGCTGCCGTTTAACTCAGTCGCCGGGCTTCTTCGCACTTTACGTACTTCAGAGCCGGTATAACGAAATCATTCTATTATCGCGATGTAAATTACTCACAATGCAATCTTTTTACGCTTTCCCTCGCGCGCGGAGACGACTAAGGACCAGTTTCACAAACATCGGTTACCTGTTAACTAGGGTCCTATCTTTTTCCATCTTATTATCTAAGAAGAGACAGAGAATCAATTAACCGTCGATTAACTGTTAATCAGAGTTCAGTCGACTCCCTATCTTTTTCTGTCTCGTTAAGAATCAATTAACCTTCGGTTAGCAGTTAACCGACGTTTGTGAAACTCGTCCTAAGGTGTATATCACGGGTGTGCTCCTGTTTTCTCAGAGACGAAATGTACCATTTCGAGAGGAAGGACAATCGCGTCTCCGATTGGCTCACATCCTTCTCTTTTTGTGACAAGCCGTTGTTGCACTGGTTCCGAGGGAGATCGCCGAAAGTGCGGCGCGCTTCCACGAACACCCTGTATTACCGCAGACGTCGTGGACCCGTGAGTAAACCGGTCCCGGGGCTCTCTCGGAGTCGTCGACTCGTGACCTTCGAAGCATTAAGCAGCGGCGAATGCTTGCCATGCAGTTACCATGCAATATCGTGCTGCCCCCTCGTACACTGTTCACGAATTCGTCGTCTCTTGGCCGGTCTATTTCCAACAACGACATCGGGATCGATTTTCTTGCCGTCGACGCGCCGGCTATACGGGATAGAAACGAATAACACCGATAAACCCGCGGGGATGATAAAGGGATGCGAAATGACGATTCTGAGATAAGAAACCTAATGTGCGGAAACGCTTCCTTTGTTGCGCCCGAGAGTCTGTTCAAGTACGACAGCGGAGAATGCGATAAATATACCACTTTTTATCAACTTAACGTTCATCGCTGGATAAATTCCCGATGTATAGAAGCTGAACGGGGCCGGGAGACGCTTTTGAAAGCGATCGCCCCGAGCGGCGATGCTGGGCTTCAATGCGCAAAATTATGATCCATCATGACGCTTTATCAGTATTATTCGGTTCCATTCTGTATAATTGAATGACATCACGCTCGAAGCGTGACGTAAACGTTACACAAAGTGCGATTCCGTGATTAACGTGACTCACCGCGGTACGTAACAGCGTTGAAAAAAAGCGAGGTCTCCTCCGTCGTAGAAGGTTTAATGAGACAAACAGACTGATTAACACGTTTGACTGCAGGCGTGGCAATTTGCTACTTTGTGCATGCAAAGCTCTGCTGACGTCGCGCAAAGTGCATAAAAAAAGGACTCGCCGGCAAACATCTAATAGGTTTTGTAATTCCGAACGACACTGCCAGGTGAACGAACTAATGTAGACATAGAAATCTCTTTAAGTTGCCAGTAATAAGTGACAATAATCAAGCTTATTAGTCTACATTAACCAGCCAGTGTTTCAATGCAGAAAATTTATTGCGAAAAATATTACCTCAGTCAAGGTTTAAACCTGGACTTCCCTGTACACTCTAGGCGGGCGTCTCACTAATGTAGATTTGCGAGCATTGTCTTTTGACGTTCGCTCTGCGCTTGGACATACAAAACATTTTTATACGTACGTGTGCCGGGAGAAACGTCTGCGCGTTTAAGGGGATCCTAAAGCCGCTGGCGGCGAACTCGATCAGTGTCGATAAGATAGGGAGACGGAATTAAAAACGTCAATTATCGACATTTTTAATTCCAAGTTCACGATGCCTAGAATTCGCCTAACAAGAAAAGGTAGAGGGTACCTCGGCGGGAAGGAACGGATTAATCTTTCCGTCATGATCGCCGTTTGATCGCGCGAATCGAGTGCGGCGCGTTAAAACGGCGGAGAAGAAAGACCCCGCGAGAATTCTGCGGGGCAGTTCTGCGATTAAATGGAGCCCGGCCGACTCTGAGCCAGAGAGACGGTGGTGAGCGTGGAAAAGTACGCGCTCTCGTCGGGAGAAGGGGCTTTTTTCGCGATGGACTTCGGCGGGCCGAGGCCGGGGCCGGACCCCGGGCCCCAGGCCCCGGCCGGGAACGAGACGGATATTTTTCGCGATGGCCATCGCCGGTCTCGGCGGGCCGGTGGGAGGACCGGTTTCACAGTGGCTTAAATCCTGTTATATACCCGCGCTGTCGTAAGCCGTGCCACGACGCTTTCACGGACGAACAGCGGCGACGGCGACGGTGACGGCGGCGACGACCGTGTATGGCCACGCTGTTGTTTTCCCCTCCGTCTTTCTACGTCCCCTTCACAATTTTTATTTCCTTTCTGTTCTCTCTCTCTCTCTCTCTTTTTTTGTTTCTGTCCCTACCTTTCTCGGGTTATCCGTCCTTTCGGCGGCGCGCACGCTGCAAGCGAGACGCGAGTGCGTACGGCGAAGTTTATCTTGAAAATAGGACGCCGTCGTCGTCGACGCCGCGTTGTATCGTGGAAGACGTCGGAGGAGAAGCGCGCAATCGGTCGAGAGCGTGGAACATTTCTCTCGCCGTCGATAACGACCCATTGTCCACCTTAGACTCGGGGCTCCGAGGAAGAGGCGAGAGTGAGTGGTTTCACAAGTGGCATGCATCGCGTGGTCACGCGTTTCGAATTGTTGGCTCGCTTCTTTTTTCCACAGACGTGCGCAAAGAACGCTACATTATTGCCACGAAAAATAACAAATTTGCAAAAAATGATTGCATCGTGTCGGCCGAAACGTTACATTTAATTAGTGGACAAACGACCTGGCGAGCGCGGCGCAGAGAAATGTGCGCTGCTTGGTAAATAAATGAACGAAAAGATCCGAGTTCAAATCCAGCCGCGGACACCACTGGCTTTTTCGGAAGCCACCTCTCGGAGGGAAGTGACAACCACCGAGAGTATCCTGCCACACATACCCTTTTAGGTGTATAGCCCTCCAGGTTGGAGGTTTTCTACGGCAAGGGTTAGCAGCCTACCGAAGATGAAGTAAAACCAAATATTCAAAGTACCAGTTCTGTACCAAAACGATCTGGATAAAACAGGCTTTAAGCCTGATACACGAGGAAGAAGAAGAAGAAGTAGAAGACAGACGATCTGTAATCCGCGTCTCATTGTTAACGTATTAATCGTACCTACGTCTCTTTAATGATCGAATTCAGATTGAGCCGTCATCTAATGAGACCCGTAGATCGAACTTTGGGAATTGAAACTTCCGAGTTGCACTTATCGGCGTGAGTACGTACGCGAGCGTTATTACGTAATGCTATTATTCTAACGATATCTCTCGACGGTACGTGCAACATATCCGAGCGGATCGTCTGAAAATTTCGTCGTTGCGCTCCCTTAAATGCTCCCCGGCGGCGTTCCAGCGGGGCTTAACTGCGATCGTTTGCTTCCGAAAATACCTCGTTTACGGCGGACAAAACGTCGACTGTAAATCTCTCTGACGCTGCCTGGAAAATTCAGCGGCGAAGTAAGTAAGGCGAATCGCGTTGAACTTGCCGTGCGATCTCGTTTCCGTTTGCGGTGCGCGGAATCGGAGGTGGTTCTCGGCCGGGTTAAAGCTTAATGCGTTTCACGAGCTTCGGAATGTATAAAAGGAAGAAAATATTAATGTCGTTATTAAAAGATGCCGTATAACATGAGGGAGTACTCGCAATTGTGATTACAGGGGAGTTTTTCAATTATCTCGCTCGTATTCGATCTCGCGGTTTAATCCGCGATTGAAATTCATCGTCGAATCGAGGCTTTACGTTATGCAAGCCGCACGCGGTATTTTCTCGCGCATATTCAACGGCAGCGGCTGCTTTGGGTGTAGAAACGACGGGATGAGCGGTGGGTTCGGAAGTGGGAAGGATTAAGAGCGCGCTACGGAGAGGGAGAGAGAGGGAGAGAGAAAGAGAGCCACATGTAGGGGCCGAGGTCGTTGCAGTGTAGGCGGAGGTTAATGGGTTTCGAGGACAGCGGCATGTTACACCGTGAGATCTCGCGCCTCATCCGTTAAGAATGACGGCAGCCTTTGTCGTGCTCGAGTGTTCACGGAACACGAGGCGGAAGATTTCTTTCCGCGGTGACGTCGAGCGTTGAATTTAAATGGTCGTCGACGGGAGGCGGAGGCGGGCGTTCCGGCTCTTTCGGCGTGAAATAACGAGGTGCGTCGCTGCTCGTCAATGCGATTCCGCAATTTCGGTGGAAGCGACATTGTTGGCGCGCACCACCCAAATATTACCGTGCCGGAAAATCGTGTTGCGACGAAACCCGCAGGAATATATTTGACGTCGTGGCGAGCACGGAGTGGCGCCGATAGTCAAACTACACAATGCGCGACGAAACGATCGAAAAACGAAAGTTCGCGTGTGCAGGAGGTATAAACGGCAGGCCCTCTCAATTTTAGAGAGGTTGCCGACCCGGCGGTGCCTCCAAATCGGTTTTCGGCACCGCCCTGGGAGCGCTCGGTGGTCGCGGGAGGGCGGAAATATTGTCCATCGGAAGTAGGCCATGGCGGCAAATTAAAAGAACCAGCCGGCAGTTTCCGCTTGGCTGGAGAACGACGTTTCCGTTGTGTCGTGACTAATTGCGCCAATAATACGCGAGCATTTTCAGACGTTGAAAACGAATCGTTTCGACATTTTTTCTCGTGGCCTTGGCTATCCTGCAATTTACGTTGAAGGTTTGATTGGCGTTTTATCTGTCGTTTCGTAAATTAAGTTGCGGTAAAAATCAGTATTAACGAACCACACATTTTAATGCGCAATTTACTTCGTATGGCAAGACTTTAGATATCTCTCCTCGTGCAATATTGCTTTTTACGATCATAGAAGGAAATACTGGATATAATGAAGCAGCTGAACTTTGCATTAAATACTTTCAAACGCGAGATTGTTTTTGTTTCTTAAAGCGAAGGAAATACACGGTATGGCGTTTCTTCTTCTCGACGTTCATATATCAGCAACTTTGTCGCACTGGAACGTTAATTGCGTTTCTTATGCACCTTTTACACCGCTTGTGGTTTGTGAGTCGTAAATGCAACGTGTGAACCAAGATACAATAGTTCCAAGAAGTTGTTATCCTTGTTATGTAAAGACATTTATTTCATAATTCTTGTTTGTCTCTTCTTCAACGCGAGGAATGTTACAAAAATGGATCTGTCGCAATATTTTTTGTCGCGCTATCTCTGCTATCTTAGATCTTAGACCTTATCGATACGAGCAATCATTAATGTTATCGATTTTAATTTATATTTATTTTATATCGCATGTCTCGATCTTAAGGACCTACCGATTTTAACAAGTCGCCGCTAATTTAACAGTTGGCTAAAACGATTTTTCATCTCGCGGTATGGAAAGCTATCGGCTTTTGGTCCATCAAATATTAAAATGCCTATTTCGATGCCCTCCAACGTGTTTCGGATCTTCGCAAACACACGTATAAGCCGTGTACGATCAATCCGATTGACCTATCTGCGTCAATGTCGCGATCCTGCACTTTGTATCAACGTTGTTTAAAGGGCGCCATTGTTCCTGCGCGGCCGTTCGCAGGTATTTGGATTAAAATTACTCCGCGAAATATAAGCTTCCGCGAAGCAAAGCCGGCGCCCGCGCGCTTCGTTATAGATCGCTGAAGCACGGTGCCAGTCTAAATATATGCATGCTCGGTTTACATCGGACCGTTTGTGCCCTGTCGTGCGATTTTAACGTCGCTTCCCTAAGAAATCAGTGACGCAATCCGCCGTCCGCTTCCGCCACATCACGGCTCCGAGTTTACGATTTTCTCCGTACGAATCGATACGTCTTCGTTCAAATCTATTTTCGCGTATGTTTTGATGAAATATTTGGTGTCTCGTTACATTTCGACGCAAGAGACGTTTAATTTTTCACACGTTCGTTCTATTTTGTGATACAATTATTAGAAACGAAATTAAATGTTGACGCGTTAAATTTTCTTCAAACGGAAGCGAATTTATGCGGTATTGTACTTACAGTTATATACAGGGTGTTATGTAATACCCGCCGCACCTCTTATTTACGAAAAGAGCGGACTAGACTGGATCGAAAAGTCCTCTACCATTTTGCAATTTTCACAATAGTTAACGAAATGGATTCATTTCAAGGCAATAAATTCACGATGAAACCAATAGATTGTGCCTATCAATTTAGCAAAAACTCTGCTGTCGCATATTAGGAGCTTATCTCTCACAATAGGGGACTTTCCTCTAATTAGATTTATTTCGACATTATTTCTAAAGATGAAAAGAGTGGAACGTCTTGTACAATTTGGTTCAAGCTTTTATGCTTTTCGAAGTACAAGCTCCAGGAAGTTGCACTTGCGAATGTGTTTGCGAGACTCAAGATATTTCGCCGGACGATCTTTCTAAAAATCGTCCGCCAAAGATTTCCAGAAGATTTAGAACGTGTATCGATCGAGACCGGTTAAACGCGCGATCTCCGTGGCGGTAATGTCGTTGCGCCAGGCGCCAGGTTACCAAGCTCGTTTATCATCAAAATCCGATATGATTAATACGCGGCGCGGGCGATGCGACTATCGGTTCGTCGCGGCAGATGGATTGGTATCTAATCTATCACTATCGTGAGTCATAGCGCTCTCTAAGTGCGCACACAGGGTTGAGCGCACGGCAGCTGCTGTAAACAATTGGACGGCGTGCGTGTCCACGCTGCAGGACAAATGATCCCCGGCGCAAATAAAAGTCCTATCATTAAATGGGATTGGCAATTTTTGCCGGAACCACCGCGCGTCCGATGACTTACCAAACTACTAATTCATTACGCCGGTCCCACCGAAAAAGCCATATTCCCTTTTATCGAAGTTCGCATCTATCAAAATCCAAGTCGATTACCGGCGCAGGTGCAACGAATGGTTATCGAATGTTCTCGACATGGTACCCATCAGCGATCGATGACCATCGGAATGCACGTTTAGAATATAAAGCATCATGCATTATTGCTTTTGGCTACAAAATATCATACTTCGAGTAGCGCTTGAAGCTACAAATAATTTATACAGTTGTGCATACGTTATACTTGTACATCTATATTGTACGTGCGTGTATTGGACAGATATTGGAACGTGTCTCGAGTACTCCGGGGTATTTTCTATTCAATTTGTTTTTGCATGTCAACGTTACAGGCTGAATTACGAAAATATGTAAATTAATTGCGGATTTGGCTGGGTTACTCCAGATCTGGCCTGTTTGTCGCATTTTCCGTTCCTCAGTAATTAAAATTAAAATAATAGCCGACACGCTACTGATTGTTAATATCTAAGACGGTTTCGCAAACGATTTAATTAGCAAACCATTCGCGGAATTAACGCAATTATTTCACATACGACTTATATTCCCGTCATTTCTCTCGTTTCGATGGTTAATCAATCAGCACGTGATCGCAGGCTGCCGATCATCCGTCATAAGCCTCAGCTTGGGTGGTCCGACTGACCAACGAGACTCGAACAAGCTCACAGATCCACGTGCAACTCGCTCGATTTTACGATGGTCAAAAAAAATGCAAGAATACGATCAACAATTACAGATCTTAACAACGATTCATTAATTTTCTACCGTTCATCGATGCCTGAGGGGGAGACCGCCGACCAAAATCTTGTACACCAATGCCCACTAATGCCCAGTGGGCATTACTTTATCTTATTTTATCTTATTTTATTTTTATAATGTGCCAGCAAGGCCTAATGCCCAAAACTAATGCCGAAAAATGCCTAGTAATACCGCAAATCTGTACGCCACAAGGCCCTCAGCGGTTTCCCCCTCGGTATTTTCGCACAAGGTTTATCTGTTTTATAATATTTCCCCATCGACGATCTGTCTCAGTTGACTAATACGCGATTAATCTCGATAGCGACGTGTCTCGCAAGTAATCACGCATCGTCACCCACAAGGTCTTGCTTTTTCCCTTTTAAGTGGTTTCACCTTTTTCTCGTCTTCTTCCCGCCTTCCATTTAAGTCTCCTACCGAGATATACTTACTACCTAACTTTGTAAGTACCGTTAACGTCGGCTAACGATTATCGACCCCCGATATCGGCATCCGCATTACCACCAATTCCTACCTGCGTGTACGTGCTGTGTATTGCTCCTCTGGAATCGAGCTTTAATGTCGTTTACAAACTGCCATAATATATGCCTGGCCGAAACTTTGCGCAAAACTGCCGCTGCGTTTCTTAATTATCCGCTGACGTCATCCACCCCCTTCCGCAATCGCGTGCAATCGCGACTATGCCGTTAAAGTACCTTCTGTGTATTTCTCGAATTCCGGGTGGCAGTAAAAGTCACGAAATTATTAGAAACGGTATATAGGCGTACGTTGCAGTTATAGCATGACAATTGCAGTTGCGGAGAGGTCGAGAGTAAATTTCACCGGGACGAGTGTCGCGGGATTAGCTAAAAAAGAATTGTTGTTTCTATATCTAGAAAGTACAACACGTTGTTAAAATGTACTTTTACCGAGTGTGTTTGTTTTTTTGGACGACATCGAGAACTCGACGTACGAGTTTGCGTTGGACTCGCTACGCGCGCTTCGTTATTTCGGCCGGATCGAAGATAATAAAGGTGGCATAGTGACGTCCTCCGGAGGCCGTTTGTTTAAGAACAAATAAGACAGCGATGCGGATCCGGGCGATGAGACGAGTGGAAGGGTTGATCACGGCAACACCTGCTCTCGAGCCATTCGGAACCGGCGTTTTCCCCGTCTCGTCTCTCTACTCTCTTCCGAGCGTCGAGCAAATGATTTGATTAGAGAACAATGGCTTTCCATTAACAACCCCTCTCTCCGAGCTCGCAGCGGCTCATCGTGCTGTCTATCAGCTGACTAAACCCCTCCGCAGAGTCGACGCTCTCCGACGGCGTGCGGCAATGGCGACGTCCGTCGTCGTTGCTGCGGCGAAATTGTTTGAAAATTCATCCAGTGTTTCAACGGCTGCGTTCCCGCGGCTCGGCCGAAAGCTCGACGACCGTAAATAAATATTCTAGCGAGTATAAGCTTTTGTACGTAACCGCGCGGCCCGACGTTGCTGCACGCTGCCGCGTACCGCAACGCCTCCGCGTGTGTTGATTACGTTTGCACGTTTATAGGCGTTACATAGAACCGGAGGTTTACACTGGCGTTGTAAACGAATCATCCGCGAATTTATTGTTCCCTCGATTTCGCCGGGCAGCCGCCGTTGCAGTTGCGCGTATTCCGAGACGGCCAGACACATTTCGCATTAGTTCCTATTCTGAATGCTGGCACGTCGCCTTGATTGATAATGAAAACGTTTCGAATTTCGTCGAGGGGAGAGCACGTCTTCTTCCGGACTGTCATATCTGTTCTCGTACTGCTATTCGAGTAAATGTTTACGGATAATTCTCAATGTGATTTACGAGAATTTCAGCCTGGCCTGCCACCAGCTAACATTGAAAAACATTGTAAAGCACTTGACACTTTATAGACATCTGTTATTTTACCGACGCTGTATAAATATCTGTTATAACGATAACAGTCCGATAACGCAACAAATAACAGTTCGATTCAATCGCCAGTGTGCCGAATTTGAAGGTATTGTTCCTGTCAATCGAGAGTGAGAGAGAGAGAGAGAGAGAGCTCTAAACACAGCACGGACCAAAAAATGTTATGTTATCGCAGGCCCTCTCGAATTGTTTCCTGATCTGTGACGCCGACGCGCCACGTATCCTTAACGTCGATTAAGGCCCGGTTTCACCAACGTTGTTTAATTTTAAGCTCAGTTCGTTCTTTGTCTCTTTCCAACTATTACTTCGGGAAGAAACAAACGTGAATTAAACCAAGATTAAAGTTAAACGACGTTGTAGCTGCCAACCGACGGTCAATTGATTCCCTGACTCTTCTCAGATAATAGGATGGAAAACGATAGGGAGTCGACTAGTTAACAGTTAACCTGAACTGTTAACTAGTCAACAGTTCAGATGTTTCTGAAACTGGCCCTAACCGATGCGCGCGAGTGGCCAAAGCCGAAGCCCATTTATTGATTCGAATTTCGCAGTTAATATCGAGCCTTCACCTTTTTCCGCGTGACAGTCGTCGAAATCCTGCTGCGCGAGCGGTTAATCGGGAAGCCCTGACGAGGAAATAGGCTATCGATCCGAATGGACAGTGACTCGTTTTGACAGTGCATCGAGTGGAGGGATGTCGCGATAGGGGAGCGCGATAACAGAAACAAATTTCCTACGCCATTTGCGGCTACTCGTTCTGCACGTGGTTTTCATCCCGCCTACCGTTCGAATAAACATGATTTCTGGGCATCTGGTTTTTTTCGTACGGCCGCATCTCGTAACGCTACGGATTGTCTGCGCTCGTTAAATAATACGCGCCGCTTTTCGATTATCAATCGCGATTTTCGAGAGAAAAGTTCTCGCGCGGCGCGAGTTTTTTCCCCCGCACAGCGTGTTGCGTCCGCTTTCAAATCAAATTCGTACATTTCCCATTTACGATTCCATTTTACGACGAAGTCAAGATAGAGGGAGGAGTCCAATCAAATCTCGGCGATATCCCACGTTAATGCACAAATCGCCATTTCGGTCGTTATTTAAATATTATACGACGACGCATTTTATCTCCGAATCTTAGGAGATTGCACCAAATTTCGCATAAGCTCCCTATCTATCTATATATCTTTATTTCTATCTCTCTCGGGTTTCTCCATTTGCTATTTGGATTTCGTGCTATTTCTCTGCTGTGATTGTAGCCACGTTGCGCTGTTCATTTGCCTCCTCCCCGTTTCCATATTCGTTGCGCCGAAATATCCGTGCGAGGCATTGCAATATGTTTAGACGAGGGAGGTGGCGGGGGGGGGATCCGCGGGGGGGAGAGGCGCGAGATTGCGAGATGAATATTTGCAGCGGGTAGGGAATTTCGCTTTTTTTCTCCTTGCTTTCAGTTTTCCGCGTATCTTCGTAACGCGCTCTTTGCACACCGCGCACGTTCGCCCGATTTCTCCTCGGCTCGCCTACGTGCGTCTCGGTCCCTTTTCTGAGATTCCGCATTATTTACGGTGCATAAAGCGTTAATACATGGCGCAAGACGGCCGAGATTAGCGACCCTCGGTGACGTTGGCGCGCGCGCTACTCGGCGGGGCATTTGCGCGGAACATTTAACTCGTCCGTTTACCTGTTCGCGACGCAGGACCGCGCGTTCTCGAAGAAGGAAAACCGAGTTACGAAGCGGCGTAACCGCCGTCGGGTAGTCGCAACTCCCGGGCACTTTGCATGACAGAACGGCTAATCTTGCGGCTCGCGGCTCGACGAGAGCCCGTCGAGAGTGCATTACCGTGCCCGCGCGCTTAGATTCCGCACTCCGCACTCAGATTAGCGAATTCGCTTGTCGCACTGCCGCTAAGTGACTTGCTAAGTAAACGAGGCTTCTTCAAGGACCCGAGTAAACATCGTGTCCGCTCTATAAATACGATTTGATTGCTTAAACATTCCGCTTAACGTGTGTCCTCGCTTCGCAGACTCGGTTGTACCACGAAAGACTCAACCGTGGCATTGCATCTCACTTCGAACAGTCGGTCGTCTTCCTCTCTCGAGGACAATTTAACTTCTTTTCCCCCCGATTTCTCCGTCGGCGATGCTCGTGATTAAATTTCATGACGAAAGACGAAAGGAACCAGCCGCGACAGCGAAGATTATATTCCGTTTAGAGCAATATGGTTTTTCTACAGGATGTCCCAGGAGGAAACGTCAATACTCTGGGAGGTGATAGGTCATTTTAGGCAAAAATGTTCACATGAATATATGTCCCATTCCCCACTGTTTCCGGGATAGAGCTATGTGAATGCACAGCTGCAAAATTACTTTGCAAATCCCGTTATTTTCGAGGATCGTGTGACAGGACGAAATTACGTGGAATTTCTGCTAAATGCATTACCAGAACAACTGGAAGACGTTCCTTTCGCTACACGGCGTGTTGTGTACGTTTCAGCTTGACGGAGCTCCTCCTCATTATACCCGATTGGTGATGCAACACCTCAGCGACACCTTTCCTAATCAGTGGATTGGTCGTTGCAGCGTCATTAATTGCCCACCCAGATCTAATCCCATTGGATTTTTGTTCAGGGGGTTGGACGAGGAGTGAAGTGTACAGAAGGAAAGCGAGACACTTAAGTAGCTCTATCTCGGAAACAGTGGGGAACATTTTTGCTCGAAATGACCGATACTATCACCTCCCACAATATTGACCTTTCTTCCTGGAACACCATGTATATTGTGGAAATTTTGTGCCCATCTTGAAACGGCCGCGAGCCTGCGATCGAAAAATTGTTCTCCCGATGAGAAAATAATCTCGCTGAAATTGAAAACTGTTTGTCGCGCCTCGAATACCAATTCATCGGCGTCGGGGGCTGCTTTGTTCGCGCCGCGGACGAAAAAAAAGGAAGGAGGGAAATCCAGTAGGCTCGTATGTACAACAGCATTTCAACGCGGACAATGGCGCGTTCCCGCTGTTGGTGATCGTCGTAATTTTGGCCGTACTAAATGTCAACCGATTTCGCATTTACGCCAGGCTGTCAGTTATTACCGAGTGGAAGTATGACGCACCCGACAGTGTAAATAATTCAGGGCTCAATTACGCAAATTGCGAGCTACCGCGTTTTCCCCTTTCCCCTTGACCTATCACCCTTTCGCGTTCGGCTCTCTCTCCTCTGTCTCTCTTCCACGACGTGTGCGCTTGTGCGTGTGCGTGTGATGCACGTTCTGCGCCACTTCATTCCGCCACGCTCTCTGCAACCCTTCGCCACGTGACTAATAACTAGTTTCGCCGGTGGCGGACGTAAAAATATTTTTCACCCCGTACGTGCGTTCGCGTTGCGCGACGCGATGAAATGTTTCGCGATATCAGCTTTTCATGCGCTTTCATCTATGCGGTGTCGGGAATTAAAAAGGGACCTTCCTATTCGTTTATTCCCATTGTTTTTTAACTGCTCGCGCGTTAATGAACTGGAAGGGCGATCTGCTTCGAGCCCCATTGCTCGAACGACGACAACGGTCCCGTGCGTTGCTCCGAACGAATAAATCATTAATTTTACTATTGCAATTAAAAATAGGCAAGAAACGCGCCGACTTTTTACGAGATAACGGGCGAGCGTTTATCGCAATTTAGTAATGTATTCGTTCGAGTGTCCGATAAAATTAACCATGGAATGTGGGGTCCGGGATTACCGGGAAAAGACTTACCGGCTATTATGACGAATGCTTTGGCCCCAGCAGTGTTAACGCGAAACGGATGATCCACTTCCCTGACAGTTGCCTTACATCTGGCTCGTAAGACGGAGCCTCCGCCTCGCTCGCTCGTACAAATGCGACGGATATAAGGCGGACGAGGCGGTGGGTGTTCTTCTTTGAACGAAAAAAAGGAAAAGGAGGGGGGAGAGAGAGGGAGAGAGGGGGGAGAGACTAGAGATTCGCAAAACTTTGGAATTAACGAGGGAGGAGTTCTGCGGTGGTGGAACTTTTGCGCAGACTATTCAACTTCCAGCCGTATAACCTCTCGGGGTTGAAGACGCGCGCCATAATCCGCGGTAACAACGCGCTAGAAAATACCCGTCCCGTCGCCCTCCTACCGCGATGCGAAAGAGGGCCATCCCTCCGAAAGCGGGCGAAGATGCTCGCGGGTTTTGTCCCGATTCGCCGTTACTTGCGCGCGCGACTCGGTACGGGTGTTCCCGAAAGTAATTTCGCGGTTGGGTCGAGTCGAGGAGCGAAATGGACTGTGACACGAATGTCATCAGGCATGACGGCGTTTGGAGGTGTCGCGTAATTTGGCCAAGTCGGTAATCGGCGCATGTAATTTTTTCTGTTCTTCATTTGCGGGCACTTATGTAAGTTCGTTACCTGAAGAGGACCAGTATTACTGGATACGTTGTGAATTTCTATTATAATAAAGAAGCGCCAGCAAGGTCGTTTCTACACTTATTTTATTTCTTTATTTATAAAAGTTATCAGCCTCTCGGGTATCTCGCGTTTATAACGGAAGATGATTTTCCGTGCTAATTGTCGACGTGGAGGCCTCATAATTAAATTTTTCTAATGAACCGTCTCTGCACGGTGCTTCTTTTACACGTCAGAGAGATCGAAGTATAGCGCGCGCGCGCGCGCGCACGCAAACGCAGGTCTCGTCGGAGAATCGGTTAACTGACACTAATTGTGGAAGATCCGAGAAGATTTATCCCCGCGGCGAACGTGCAATTGACTCATTAATTCATGCGCGTTGCGTCACGTTGCGCGCGGTACGTTACGAGCATACGTCTCATTGGTTGCTAATGAGATCATCCATATAGGAAACGGTCGAAGAGCCTGGTTCGCGCGTGAGGTTTCGGTTTCGTAACTGTCGCTTTCTCTCCCGATGCCTTCTGCCCGAGCGATTAAAAATATTTGCCTCAGTTTCTCTCGGGGCAAGCGGCAACAATCGCACGATGGTTGACCACCTTATCGCTCGCCGCGGGAATTAACTGAATATATTCACCTCAGCGATGTTTGAACAGGTTTCTTTAGCGCGCTGTCGAATTCAAGGGGGTAACCACTTGATGCAATCGTGGAACAGTGTCTCCGAAATCATTATGAAATCATTACGAAATCCCCGTGTAATCGTTTGGTCTTAACTTTCAAGTTTCTCCACTTGTTAATAAACATTAAATTTGAATATTTTCTCAGCTTGCTTTTATTTTCCAAACAAATTTACGTCTTTAAGTGAATATCCAATTATACAGGGTGAGTCTTTCCATATCCGACAAAATTTTTGAGAAGATAGAACGGATCGAGATGAACGGAAAAGTCCTGTACCATTTTGCAATTTTATAGTTAACGAGTAATTAATTATTAAAAATCGTTGTCTTAGGCCGGCCTACCGCCCAATTCG
>NW_011967227.1:1746437-1817002 GCF_000949405.1 Vollenhovia emeryi | reverse complement strand
AACGATTTTTAATAATTAATTACTCGTTAACTATTACGAAAATTGCAAAATGGTACAGGACTTTTCCGTTCATCTCGATCCGTTCTACCTTCTCAAAAATTTTGTCGGATATGGAAAGACTCACCCTGTATATCATAGTTCACTATAAGTGTGTATGTTTTTTTTTAAAATAAGACTGAAGTGGTTGCTATTAGAACAACAGCGAGTTGAAACGTTGATGCACCTTTGCGCGCAAATTTGGGACAATAAACGGTAAATACAAATGCAAAATTACTTTTCGTCAAGACCACGGTTAGACTAGTGTGAAAAGTGGGAAGCAAGGAAACACGTGACCGAATACTAGAATCTTAACTGAAATCACCTCTGCAAGCAAATACTTCGTAGTAAAATAAGAAACTCATATATTTTGAGGAAATCTGACAGCTCTTTGAGGTTCAACAACGTTACATAGTTTTAAACGTGCATATAAGAAAATTATTTGCAATTAGATGAGATTCTTTGTAATCAGATGAAATCGTATGAAATCAACTGAAATCGTGTAATCGGTGGGACAACATTTTAGCTAGTGGTTATCCCGTTGGTCAAATTTGCTCTGCGCGCGAGTATTCGACGAGGAGGAGAAAGAAAGAGCGAGGAGAATATAGGTCGATTATGTAAGTCGCTGATAGTCGGTTATATATATATATATATATATATATATATATATATATATAGATAACTGTGTGATTAAACCACGACGATGTTTCTTCATTGGCATCAGTATATATGTACCTCTTATTATCCACGTAACTGCGTGTCGACGAGCTGTTTATCTGTCAGTGCTACTTTCAGTCGCTCACCTAACGTGCTATTACTCGCGGCACAACGGTAATTGATATAATGACAACGACTTGCGCCGATCGCGCGTTTGATAATGCTTCCGTATGCCAAAGCGTAAGACGGTATTAACACGCGCGCGTGTATTTACCTTGTGTTTGAACAAGTACAATGTCATACATTTCCTAATTGGATTTGATGCGCAAGATGTAATTTGCGAGATGTACGCGTATACAGCGAGGCGTGAGTACTGAAATTTCAAGCATTTAGGATTTTTGGGGCACGAATAGCTGAATATTTTACTATCTCCTTTAATCAGTGGACAATTTTCGACGCAGCTGGCATACCAGTTGTGTCGAAAAAATTTCCGCTGATTAATTATCTACTGGCGATATTGAAAAATGTACACTTGTCACTTCCTTTAACCTTATTTGTCGCAGAAGTTTTAGTGGACTTTTAACAGAACGTTTTTATTTTAGTTTACTCGCTAAGAATTACCTTCGGATAAAAGTTGTAAATGCGCTGTGGCTTTTAACACGGAGGTTTCTCCGAAAGAAGATTCGACCCCTAATTCGCGGGAGATTCGTGACTAAGGAAAAATACGCGGCTTTTGATACATCTTGTGTACACGCGCCATATTATACTGAAACGTCTCGTCGGATAACCGGGTGAGCTTTTTTTCGCAGTCGCCGTTGCTCTTTCGGTCTTTTTCTGCCTCTTTTGCGCATCTCTGCGCGTGGGACTAAGCGTTGCAAAAACCGGCTGGATGCCGCCGAGAGTACTGGGGTGTATGTTACTTATCTCGTTCTTCGTGCCTCCTTCCACTCTTCGCTGCAACCTTCCCTGCCTTTTTCACCTTTTTTCGCAGCTCGCTCGCATATTTTTGCGCCTTTTTTAGATCGGGTGAGGTATTCGGCGAATTATCGGATCAACGCGATAAAACGGGCACAAATACGGAGAAAATATGTCCCGAAAGTAACGTAACGTTGCTATTTTAGGCGAACTCAATTCGAAATCTCGAAACTCGCCGACGTGAGAAAAAAGTGCGTTGACGAAACGGACGTGCGAAGAGAGTGTAATCCGAAAGAGAAATGTCTTTTTTCGGGATAAGCGTTAAAGGAGAACGCGTGAGACAGGGCTGTATAAATTATGTGAATGGTTTGCTCATTTTTTCCCCTACACTTTTATCTTCGTCGAACAACCGAACGTTTCTTCTTTTTTTTAACCTTCCGATTCTCTCATAGAGAGATTGGGAACTGATTCTTTTAACTTCCCGCGAAAGTTTACGCAGGTGAGAGGGTTTATACGCCGTGACTTGCAGGAAAGAGCGGAGGGATGGCTGCCCGTACCCTTTTGCACATTTACATTGTCCTCCCTCCACCTCTCTCTGTCTCTCCTTCTCGTATTCCTGTTTTTTGTTCCCCACCCGCTGACTTTATGAAAGGGTTCAAATATGTGCGGAACTATGGGAAGTAAGAACCAGGTGGATTACGTCCGCGCTGTGCTCGCGCGCATTACTCACCTTATTCTTCGTCACACCTCGCCTCTTTCCCCGAGCTTGTATTTTTCTGTTTTCTCTCGCCTAGCACTATCGATTATTTCGCACGCGTTCGTTTCATCGATAAGAACGAAGAATCAAACTTAAATAATATATTCATTTATTTGCGAAAGGTTTGCAAAACGTTATCTTCGAAGCTGTAAATTGCGTAATCCGCAAACTCCATATTTAATGCGTAATTTTTAATACGCCAGTGTTTCTGATGTACAAACGGCAGCTTGTCACCGCAATGTCTGCCGACATCTTTTACGTCGGACAATATAGCGGAATATAATATTACAAAAGCGTATTGCGTGAACTCATACACTTGCTTGGTTGTGCAAACAATGAAGGGATATTTTCGATTCGCCAGGGACGCGAACAGTTAAAATTAATGGCGTGTTTAACGATCGACGTTGATTCAACTTTCATAGCGCCCGTGGAAACTCAACTTATTGCACTCGTCGCTCTGTCATCCCGTTGCCGTGTAAAAAAAATGAAGGAGGGAGGGACGAGGGGGAGGGAGCGCGACAGGAGGGAAACGTGAACGCGCGGGGGCGATCGCAATTAGCGCTTCGATTCGGGCAACGAGCAAACGAACGAAATAAAGCCCGCGTGATAAAAATCACTGTAGCAGTCATTTAACGCGTTGGAAACACTGGGAACGTTATTAGGAAGAATCGTAGCGTCGAGTTACATTCCATTTCCGCTTGTTCCATCAACTGATTCAGCCGAAACTCTCGCCGTCTCTCCACGCCCCTCCGCCGCACCTTTCTCCATCTTTCCCGCTTTTATCCCTTTTCCGCGGATACTTGAATTTACCTTACCCTTCCTGCCTTCTCATTTTCAGCGCTTTCCTCGCTCCTTTGCGTAGCATCGGCACTTCTTCCGCCCGCCCTCGTTTCTCGTTAACCCCTTCTATTATTTCCCGACTCTCTTAATTGTCGGAACCGCGAAGCCGGATGTCATCCTCGGTCGCTCTCGCACTTTGTTATTACACGGGTACGCATGATAATCGTGAAATTATTCCGCGAAATATTTCTATTATTTCTCGAGATTTCCGCTTGTGATTTTTGGTTATAAAATACAGCAAAATAAACAGCGCGAAACTTACGTATTCTCAAGTCAGCGAAGCACTCCCTCGAAATTAGCACATTCGAAACCCGCGCAAATTCACCCGGTGTCGTTTGTTAAATTGTACACAGCTATCGTTTAGTTTTCAGATATTGCTCCGCGTTATTTGCGCCGCTTTTATTTAGAGAGCAGATAAATCCCGATATATCCCCGAGGGTAAATTTTTCATAATTTTCCCTCGCGTTTCTTTCGAGATAAACGGCCGACGTAGGAATTTTTTTTGCTCGGCCCGGCGCGTTCACGCGCGGAGAAACTGCGTCCGTGTCGCGGCGTCATTTTTCCCCGTGCTCGTACAAATCACTGCGCCTCGTAATTTGTGACACTCAACTCCTACAACAAATCGCGCTCTCTCGCTTAGCGAGTTCTATCATTTCCTAGACTTTTTAATTATCCTAACTGCAACGCGCGAGCAGCTAAGTACGGTTCGCTTTTACGAGCCGGCACCGTTTGCGCGCGCGCGCGCGCGAATACCTCGTTCACGGCAACACTCGTTTCTCGCTCGTTCTCCGCTCGTTCCGCACATGTAACGCGACCTCTTCTTCCCGCCCCGAGATAGCAGCGTGCTCTCTTTCCGTGCCGCAGGCCGGTCTCTAACACGGACCCTCTTACACTCGTACGAGTTATCCGCGAGAGACGAGGGGTCTTTTCTTTCTCTCAAGATGGAGAACGTCTTCGCCCGCCACAAAAGCCGGAGATGAGTAGGTATCGCAGTCGTGGTAATTATACACCCTTGTCCGCGCGCGCGCGCGCGTTTTATACCCCTCTCGCTCTTCCTGCCGGCAGCGGTGGCGATGCCGTTGGGCAGTTCGGTGGTGTTAACGGCGGACTCGCAGCCACATACCCCGATGCGTGTGCGCGTGGTAGTAACGGCGGTGGTAGTAACGGCGGTAGCCGTCCCCGATGGTGGTAGGTGGCTCGTAACCTAGCCACCCTTTTCTACTGGCTGACGCTGGAATCTAGCCGGCGGCATGGAATACGGCTCGCTAATTCGCGTTAATCTAATTTGCTGCGAGTCGACCGGAGCGAGGGCTGCGAGCCGCTCGCGAGTCCGAAACGCGATTGCCGACGGAAACTTGCACGGTTGTAATTACCGTATTTTTATGTATTTATACCGGAAGTAGTAGAGGATCGCGTATTATTACATAAAATGTTTGATACTTTGTTTACGCGTTCTTAATTGCGTGAGTTGAGCGCAGTTGAAAAAATTCCGACGCGGAAATGTCGATAATTTCAGAGAGTTGCGAGCGATTAAAGTTAAATATTTATGTGGAATAGAGTTTACGCGTTCAAGGTAATACACGTACTTACTGGCTGCATATCGATTGATTCATTAATTTTCGTCGCTTAACTGATTGTGTTTTTTAACTTGCGTATAAATACGCATTATCTAATACATTTCGATTGTTACTTATAAAGTATTTGCAAGACTTTGATATCTGATTATTATTTGCCGGAATTATTTCAACAGTAATCGAGCTTTTTTAGTCGTCATTAACCGGCCAATGTTTTATTACGGAAAATTTATTGCGAAGAATATTATCTTGGCCATTCTAACAATGTAAAACATTCGTACAAGAGGAAAGGAAGTAACAAGGTGCACAACTGTCAAGTTAAATGAACCGATATCAAACGCGTCCTTAATATTGCGTACATAATTACAATATTGATCTTACTTATTGTCAAGCAAGCAAATATTAAATTTTTTAAATTGAATAACAACTACTTATGTGACTACTGAGTTTTTTAACGTACGAAATGTCACAGTGCATACTGTTGGTGATAAATAAATATGAAATGTGCTGACGAAACGCGCAGCGAGAGTAGGACCGAGCGATATTGCGGGAAGAGGGCAGCGCGACCGTCGACTTGACGTATCTTTCTCAAGAGTGGATTACATATATTAGAGTATATTTGTTTCCTTCGGATCATTATTTGCTTTTTCCGTCTGCGTTCGCCGCGGATATTCGGCGCTTTCTCGAAGGTAACCTTTTGGGAGTGTATTTTTCTTCATTTTCCACGGACTTTCCTCCAATATAAAGGGATATAGCGTCGGCGCGCGGCAAACTTGTCGGCCGAACGATAAAAGTAATACCGATAACTCATCCGGCGCTGTTTCGTTAACGTATACCGCGTGCGAGCCTCGTCACACGTTTCTCCTCGTCGCGTCTACACGCGCACACACGTACGCGTAAGCACGCGCGTGTAAATGCGCTACACTCACACGTGTGCCACTTAGCTTTATTGGCCATCAGACGAATTTTTCGTCGGGATCATATCTGGGACCGTAAAGTCGTATCGCGAAATCCCCAATGCAATCACGTCCGCGGCCCCTCTTTCCTAGGATGCAGCGAGCCGCGAGCGCAATCCATTTGCCCGGAAATGTAATAATTGCAAATTGTAATGGCGCGGCACAGCCGCTGTATCAACTCTTCGGCGTCGTCCTACGTCCTCGCTGCCTTGGCTTTCTTTCGTCCCTCCCCGTTGTTTGTCGAAATTCCTTTCTTTCAGTGTGCGAAATTTTTCTCTCTTCCTCCGCTGACTCGCTGCGCGGTAAGAAACGAAGGAGCCGAGTGTCTATTTTCTTTACAAGACCGAGTGCTCTTGTTCGTGCTGCAGTCTGGTGGAGATGCAAGGAACCGACTTCATTTATTTAATAATCCGCGAGACTAGGAAACACGTTGCTTTTCCGATTTTTTTGTTGTTGAAACGTTTGGAAATTGCGAAATATCTTTCGGGCTGATTCAATTTCATTCGCTTGCATTATTGTCACGAATCTTTATCGGACTTTAGAGACGTGGATGCCTCACCCATCGATATTCTGTATATTGAAACTTTTTAAATGCCGACGAGATACTCGGATTCCTCCGTTTACAAGTATGCGCGTAACGAGGATGCTTTTGGTAACGATTGCGTCATCGGGTGGGAACTCGAAACACCTAGCGGTCTGCTGATCGATCGATCGGCGAATGCCGATAGATATTGATGCGGCGGTGATAATACTGTCACATTGTGTGATTAGATCGCAATTAGTTTTAGTCGAAGATAATGACGCAAATTGTTTGCACTGTTAATAGCGCGTTGCGCATCGATAGGACTGTCGGGTTCACCTCCCGAGTTTCGATCCACCCAATCAATCCGGCAAGTTGACATATTAATGAGACATTGTTGCCGGTGTAACGAGCGATAAACTTGTGACGAATGGTGCCCTCCGCCGCGACATACTTCTTGGTGCACCGCATAGCACCGGTACGGCTGATAAATTATAAATATGGTCAGCTGCTACGTAGATGTGATTAATGTATTACGGCTATCTTGGCTATGTTTCCTGTTCTCCGGCGGTCCGAGTATTCGCGGCGGATACGCCGGCCGTCAGGATGATGTATTCGCCGTATTACAAAATCGAATCTGGCGCGCCTGTTTTTCTTGTTTCGCGCTCAAACGTAAAACGCATTGCGACAATTCGCGTAACTGTCCGTACGTCACGGTGACATCTTTAAAAGTACTTACACTACAGTTTTATGATCGATTATATTCTATTGCTCATTGAGGCCTCTTTACCCTCGCTCTGTCGACAATAAGTCACAAAGATACGCGATTTTCGCTGTTTAAGGGGATCCTAAAGCCGTCTGTTTTATCGACATTCTTTGTTAGAAGTAATATTTAGATTGGCTTTATAGAAATGCAAAACTCTTTTGCAGAATTAAAGTACACAGCAAAATCTAGACTGTGATGGTCGACTTTATATCAACAACGAAAAAAAATTTTTTTTTACTAATTTTTGGTACACTTGACGACAATTTGCTTGATACAAGAATTCTACAATAAATATATACAAAATGAGACCAGCACACTCTAGGGACAACATATAAGAACAAAAACGATGCAATTATAACTAAGATTAATAGCCTAGGCGTGTAGAAATAGTTGTAGGCTTTTTCGAGAGTCGCTTGGTCGCTGCCAAACATTTGTCAGATTGTCAGCAAAGCCGTGGTGTCGGCGAATGCTAGAATTCGATCCAAAATCTCGGTCTGAGCAATGTGTAGTTAATAAAATTGCTGCTTTTTCGTAAAAGTTGCAAATTGATTGGCTATAAGTTTCTCGAGCTGAATTCTAGCATCGTGAACTTGGAATTAAAAATGTTGATAATTGACGTTTTTAATTTCGTCTCCTCTCTTATCGACACTGATCGAGTTCGCCAGCGGCTTTAGGTCTAAGCTGCCGCGTAAGCTGCCGCGATCCGTGATCCGGGAATTCTTTTGTACCTGAAAACTAAGATAAAATAATGGAGGCATCGTTAGAGCAGCTCGTCGAGAGCCTCGCAGAGAGACGTATCGAGCGGTGGCGGTGCGTTCTTTCGCGTAGCGGAGAAGTGACGGATATTGCGACTTAAACTTCCATCATTACGATGCGATTTTTCGCGGCGACGCTCGCGGCCGGGTACGCGCGGAATGCGCGCGATCATTTTTACAAAATGTCAATTCTCCCCAAATACCCGTCGGCGCGCTGGCCGGCCGATATCGACAACTGCGCGAGACGTGGCGATGACAGGTATCGATCTCGCCCAACATTTTTATCGAACGCGCTCGTCACCGTCGCCGTAACGCGGGCAACATAAAGGCCAGCCTTGTTAGGACGGATATGGAACATGACGCACTCCCCGTACCCACGCGCGATAAAATGTTCCATCGTTACGTAATCGAGCTCGCGGCGAAGTTGCTTCAAGTGCAACGCAATTTATCCGTCAGGAAAAAGAGCACGCCTACGTCCCGACTTTGTTTTCGCCGATCGCGCCACTTTCGTTCCACGATTCCACTTAATTTCGCGTTGTCCTCGACGTTGGAGCGACCCGAAATATCCAAACGACATTCCCGCTAGTTTGTCGCTATTTGTTTCTCGAGAGTTTCAACGCGTCGCCTCTCGTCGCGTCTCGTTTCATATTTAAGAATTCGAATTGCCCGCCGCACACGGATGCGCGATAATCCGATCTGTGCGCGCTGCTCGCGACTTATGACGCTTGTATTTTTAATATGAGCCGGCGAGAATGCTCGCCTCAAGTGTAGTTACGAGCGTCGCGGCGGAACAGCCACTTTGTTATTGCAACTTGCAATTTGCAAGAATCCCCGCCATATTTCCCGAGTTTATCATCTCTATTTCCGACGGCGACAACGCGTGACCTACTCACGCCAGTTTTCTCGAGCACCAACGGGTGACGTGATAATAACGTACCGAAGAAACATCCACTTGTCGCCCTTTAAACGTTTATTCCGCCTGCCGATCGCTCCTTTCGGCGTTCTCGCCGGCCTCGTTCGTAATCTGCGCGCCGTATCGAAGAGATCGGTGCTAATAAAAGCCTCCGCAATCATTTACGAATTTTATGACGCCCGCCGGTGTCAAACTTTCCAATAATACGTGCGAATTTAGAGTGCCGGGCTGTAAAGTATTTTTGACGTCGACTCTCGCGGCGATCTTGCGGCGCCACGCTAGAGTCAAATTGTTCTCGTTTCAGCCCCGAGCGGGAACACTGTAGGTTGAAATTAAAAGCTGTTTATCACGCTCCAACACGCGCACCGACAAATGCGTAACGATAAACGACGGCGAGTGCGTCCGTCTCGGGCGCGGCGCGTGATATCTCATACGTAGTCAGGCTCGCGCGCAGAGAATACGGAGATGGCGTGTTTAATTTACACGTAGAACAGGGAGTAAGTTTCCGCGGTGACTTAGCGGTCGGCAAGCTGCCCCGGTGCCAATGGCCAGTAGCGACGACAAAGTCAGCGGCTACCGACGTCGCATGCGCTTCCCGAGCGGACGACGTTGTTGGGCAAACGGGTGCCGCCGCGGAGCGTTAAGTGACGTTTATGAGAAAATATCGGTCCGGACTGTAATTACATAGCTTCGTTGTAACATACGCCTCGCCACGGTATCCCTGATAGCGTTCGCGGCTGTTCCGCCGTAACTTCGGGACATCTTTCCGGCACGTTCGGGTTGAGTTTGCAGAAGCGGCTGTAAAATAAAATGAGCAGATAGCGGGTAATGGATGGATTTTGGGGAGAAATTTAGCTTTCGGCCTGCGCTACGATTACATTTCGGTAATACAGCCGTCGCGACTCGATTAGAGTATAATGTGTCCGCTGAAAATGACGACGTCTCCGCACGATGTTTCTCTACGATGCTCTTACTTTAATTAAAGCCTCACGTATCTACGCATCGTTCACACGTGTCTAACGATATCAATTTCTCTTTGTTGCAGGTGAGTCGATGTCTGCTTTATCATTTGGACTGCTCTAATGTAAGTGAAACTTGTTTTCTTTACACCCCCGCAAATGTTATCGTTTATCTTGAATTATCGGTAAGCTATTACAATTTTAATCGGATAGCTCACACTTGGACGCCAAGACAACAATGTTATAATGACTATTGAGGTAGGGAGAAAGGGCCAATGCGAGCCAACCGCAGGTGTCCGTGCGAAATTATCCAATGTGGAACTTTTAAATCAACTTATTAAAATATCCAAACGTTTTGATCCTTTTTCGGGTCATCCTCACTGAATAGACAAATAATATATGGCGCTTAAAGGACTACCATCATCGAGAGTTATCCTCTGATCAGTTTAAAACATTCTTTAAATGGTGCCGAAGAAAGAGTGAGAAGTTACGTTTTAACATTTCGAAACCGAAAGAAGACAGTCACGACGAGTAGTAAATAACCGAATCACGTTGTTGTTATAATGATTCTCCTGACCTAAGAATCTTCAAAAGATTCAGTCGTGCCCTGTCATCCCTCGAAGTTCTCGTTTGTCAAACTATGACACTGAAATCTTACACGATAGAATCTCTTCAATTTTACACCAACTTGCGGTGAAATTGTATCATCGTCAACTAGTCAAATCGTTTTCTATATTACAAGGACATATGCTGTTTCAACGAATCCAAGATGTTGGATATTTACAGCACGTAAGTCGATCAACGCTAATCTCAACCGAATTTTCTACTTCCTTCTTTTCCTTTAACACTCTCACTTATAGTTTCGTGATCACAAATATAATTCTATTCGGATCACCGAGATACACATAAATCTATGTACATGACTTTTCTCAGGTATTTAACAATGTAATTATCTCTTAACCTTTGATTATGAAATTAATTACATCGGTCTTTGGGTATGCACTTTATTCGTGTATTAATCTCAAAATTCCCTGCTTTGTATCGTTAGTTCGCTTGAAAAGTGACCACAACCCATGGTCGAAACGCTGCGAGCGTTGAACATAAAAATTGCCAGATATGGTCAAACAGACTTGAGGTTAAAAATGTTATTCTCTAAAAATTACGAAAAGGATAATAATTGCGGTCGATTGGTATTCAGTGTCAGACCAGCTGTCCTTCATATTTGATGCGTTTGACGGGCGCGCAGCAGTATGGCGTAGGAAGCTATTATGGATCCACGCCTACGATCAATATGTCACAATACGCTTGGTTATTAGCGTGTCATTAATAGCCTTTAACTAATTCATTGATTGACCGCGATACCACTACGTTGACTTTTCTATAAACACGCATGCAAATATGAGGTATATCCTTCAATATGCATAAATGTCCCGGGCGTTAATCGGGTAGACAGATTTTGTTCTTCTAGAGAATACTGTGTGAAGATATCTCGGATTTCTCAGGTCTCCTAGATCTAAAAGTTATTTCGTGAGCAACTTTTAAAACTCTTGGAAGGATTAAAACTCGGGTCTTGGACTCATTAAAACGGCATATGTCGTTTAATATAGAAAACGATTTGACTAGTTGACGATGATACAATTTCACCGCGAGTTGGTATAAAATTGGAGAGATTCTATCGTGTAAGATTTCTGGACACGTCGAAACGTCATCTCTATAAAATCCATTTCATTTTTAAGACGGCTCGAAATAACCGAGTCCTCAGCATAGGAAGCGTACAGCTCGGTCCAGCAGATTATTACTTTTAGCAGTATAGCGACTCATGAACTGGAACGCCCGTTATGGCACGAGGCACGTTATCGTTTTGTCCGCTTGATCCTTCGATCGTGCCAGATTTAATGGTTTTCCGTTAATTCTCGCAACCCTTTCGAAAGTAGAAGATGATGAGGGGCGGTAAGGATTGGGGATGCGGGAGGGTAGCCGGACGTGAGGTGGATGAGAGTAGTGGAACGCGGCGGAGACAGAAACGAGGACGCGAGAAGAAGGAGAGATGTCGAAGAAGGAGAAAGAGGAGGCGGAGGAGGAGGAGGAGCATCGAGAAAGAAAAGAAAGAGTTAGGGTTAGGGTCAGGTTAGGGGTTGGAGGAGCAATAAGGAATTATTGCGGTACGATCGACAAACGGCGACTACGTGGCCGCACTACGGAAGATTCTCTCCGGCCGAGCGACTTTCCTTCCACCGTCGCCTCTCTTTTCCCCGGCTCCTTTGGACTTCCGCTCTCGCGTCGTGCCGTTCTACCCGTACCTTGCCCACGAAACCTTCCAGACTCGTCAATATGTAATGTCCGGGAACCCGCGCGCTACGCCACCCTCGTCCGGCTGTTCTACGTGGAATAGAAGATTCTATCCGACCTTGTATATTTCAGTGGACGCGCCGAGCAAACCGCGGTGGGACAGGTCGATCCTGTAAATACATGATACTTGACGATTCTTGATGCGGCAACCGATATGATTATGAGCATATCTTGAACGCTTTGCTACTGTCGATATGTACGCAGAATCTTTTATGATTCTTTAGAAATGGTGATGGCGGTATTTGAATATTGTGCGAACATGTCAAATGCGTTAGCACACGAGTAAAACATTAACAAGGCTGTGAAAAGATCCTGATCAATTTTCTTTAATATTAATCGGGTCCTAATACGTATAAATGATCAGACTCCTGAAAAGTTTGTAACAAATAGTTTATAAGAACCTTGTAAGGAAATATTATTGGGGCCTTATAAAGAAATATTATCAGGACTCATAAGAAAACATAATCAGGCCCTTTCAAAATATTTATCCTTTATATCCTTAATAACTAATTTTTACATTGTGTTAAATTATATAGTCATCAAAAGTATATTCAGGTCATTGAGTTTATCCATGATCCAGACAACTCGTTGCCGGCCCTAACAATTTTTACTCGTGATGTCAAATACGTTAGCAGTTGAGAAATATGTTACGTATTAACAGCTTTGTAAAATTGACATAAGAAAATTTTTTAATCCAAATTTATGCCAACTAATTGAATCGATGCGTATATTATGAGTTGTACGTTTTTCTTTGTACAGTCGTCAATGAAATTTTCGGTACGTTGAGATATTTACATGAGATTACAAGTAGGCGAATGCAATAAGGGTCGAAAGTATTTATTGGGCCAACATGCAGCGTGTTCGAGGCTAAAAATACCGAGCGATACGCCCTCGACAAAGTTTTATCGATGCATCTGTTTTGTTTGTCGAGGGAAATCCAGTTTGTCGTCGTTGTCGTCGTCGCGCAAAACCAATTTCGTCTCCGCCTTCGGGGCCTCCATATCGGGGCGTACATTAAGCGGCGGCGTGCAGGCGAGCTCGATTTATCAACGCTTCGTAAAGCCTCCTTCCTCAACGAGCCACGTTTCCGCTCTTGATAAGAATACGAATAAATGCGGCCGCGTTGGTGTGCGGCGTGTCAAGTCATTCTTGATTACGGGCGCACGGTGGCTAACGTAAACCTTATTAACGGCTTCGCCGATCCGCGATTAGAATTTACAATTATCGCGATTATTGCCGATACCATCTCGAACGTCACCCCGGTCATTTTCCCGGCTGAGATATACCGTCGTCGCGGAGGCCGACGTATATTGTCGTAGGCGGGCACCATGTGCGCGTCGCATGATTGCGGCGGCTCTCCGACGGTAAATTGAAAAATTATGCGTGTACACCGATGCTGCCTTTGGCAGCGGCGATACGTCGATGGGAAATAATATGACGTGCGTGCACGCTCGTGCAGCTGCGAGCTGTGAATTCCCTGCTCGACTCGGGGGGAAGTACCTCCGTATTCCTACAATCGTACGCGATTTCTTCCTTTCCTTCTTCCACTTTGCAGCCTTCAACAGCCTAGAGCACCTTTATGCGCGGTTCATTATCTACGAACGCGAGCCGGCCACGTAATAGTGTGCGCCGCATGGGGCTCGTCGTTTCCAAGCGGATGCCAAATTCTAATGCGCGAATGCAAATCGCGCGCGAGAACGTAACGCAACTTACGTCTCGGGTTGCTTTAGCGATTATCATCTTGGTAGTTTTACAAGCATTTTCATTTCTGCCACCTTATCCAACATCTCTGTAATTTCGAACTGCGAAACAGGTCATAAACGCACCACGTCGGGATGGAATGACGTGCGTGCACGCACGTTTTAAGAATATTACATAATAATTGGATTTTAAAATTCGGTCATACGTTATAATATTGTACATTCGGGCTTGACGGAACTGACAGGTGTTATCTTTACTATTCTAACGACATGACGATGGATGATGGCTCCTCTATAGTCGTAGCTGTAGCCAATGTGAAGGATTATTCATACTGATGCGCGCATACATATGTATGAAGTGGAAAGCTTCTATCGACATTAAAATTTGCCGTAGTCGGCCCCTATTGCGTCGGATGTGCGGACCAACAATATACGAAATGATTCGGCCAGCAAAGGGAATGAATTGTGAATCTATACGTTTTAATTGAGGCAAGGGCGTGATATAACGCGATGCATTCGAGACTCAATGACATGTGTGCGCGTCAACAGTTTTACAAAGTTCAGAATGATTGACAGGGCGACGATTAAATGTCGATGAACGTTGACGATGTTGTTTTGTAACGCATTAAGTGCGGCAAGGATTTAAACTGTCAAACTCGGCACATGTTCTTTTTATAAACTCGACAAAGGCAACGCCTATCTTCATGATAAAACGGATGACAAATGAGTCGTAGTTTATCAAATTTTAAACTGACGCATTTACAAACGTACAACGCTAGAAGCATTTATCGTTTCATGAAAGAATTTAGTGGGCAAATCTCTTGCTGCATTCTCATCTAATAGGTCAACGGGGCATCGTCAGTTATTGCGGAGATATGTCGATTTTGTACCGACGGGTGTGTATTAAAAATTCCAACGGAAGATCTCTATCCAATTGTAAAATTGCGTTACGATACTTATCTCGTTTCTACTTTGTCAAGTTTTACGAAAGCGGTAACGTTTACACGCGGACAAAAAGAAAGCGCGCGTTTGCGATGCGCATATGTATGACCAGGTAGTGCCAGACGAGCGAAGTTTAGGGCAGTAACGTTGCGAAGGGATGATAATGCAGCCTGGTGAGGCTCGTATAGCCCGAGACCGCGCTGGAACAATGCCTTATCGAGCAACATTGTCTACCAACGGGTGAGTTGAGCGTGCGCGGGACAGAGAGATGCATACGATATGCAGAGGGAGAGAGAGATAGAGGGGGGGAGGCACGAGATAGACGAGGGCGGTGGTGGGTTGCGGGAGCAGAGAGATGCACGGGGGTTTGAGCATTTCGAAGGGTTATCTCGTGCATGGCGTACACACATTGTCCGTTTCTACACAAGGTCGGCCGTAGAGACGCTGCGGTCTTCCGATCAAATTGGATCTACTGAGAGAGTTCGGAGTATCGGGTTGACCGCAACGGCGCAAATCCACAGACGACCACGAAATATTCCGCGGCCGCAACCCCCCACCCCCTCCTCATTCACCCCTCCTCTTTCTCTCCTCCCTCCCCCCCCCCGTATCTTTTCGCTGTACGCTGAAATGCAGATCGTTGCCCCGTTGCGCACCGAGATTCTGCATAATTTCGTCTCGACTCGCGCGAATTAAGGCTTTACCGCGGGAAGAAAAGGGTTTCGGAATGGGGAGCGAGAGCGGCTTGCGAACTGGCGGACCGACTTCTAAAATATGAATTATTATTGCACCGGGGATATTACCGGCTCTGCAAAAGCACCTCCCGAGAGCTTCGGTGAGAATAATTTTTTTAAGTAAAACCGTTGTTACGAATGTCCCATTTTACTGTATATCGTTTGAGACTTCACATTTTTATGTACAGTTGGCCAAGTATATTAATCAGAGGTTTGCTCGTAGGAATACTTTCCGGGAGTATGAGAAGCACGGAAAACAAGTACTCGTGTAGATTGGTAAAAAAAATCGAGTATCTCGCTTGGATAACGAACAAATTGAAAGTTCGTTTCGATTATCTCGTGTCGAGTTGTATTTAGAACGTCGAGTGAATCACACTTAATCAAGAACGATCCCGGAAGAGCGCGGGGAATCGATCGTTCCGTTTTTCATCCTGTTACATTCAGACACCACCGAGTGGTTCGACGAGTGTTATCGATGAAACGGAGAACGCCAGAGACAATTCAAGGGTGATAGTCGTTTCGATAGTCTTCCAATCTGTTTTTCATCGATGCTTACCGATTTTTCTTATTGAAATACCGCGGCACGAAGTAACGAGCTCTACGGCGACGTGCCGTTTCATATTTCCAGTAGCATCGCAAATTAACAGCAACGTGGTATATTCCGCGCGGAGAATCATCGGCTAAAAATAAAAATGTCTAATGATGCGTAGGTCGTAGTCTTACCGAAGATGACTCGCCGACATCGAGTGGCCGACTGCGGGTATTACCACGACTCTCGTTGCCTCGCCTCGAGGCGAGGAACGGCTCTCGACGGGAACGGCTGGTAGGCAGAGAGAGAGAGAGAGAGAGAGAGAGTCTGTAGGAAGGCGCGTGACGCGAGGTAGCCTCGAGCAACGCCTCCGGAGGGTGTTTCTCACCTCCCTTGTCCGCTCAACCCCTCGTACTCAAAGTGCTAATGAGTGTCGCCTCGTAAGCCAATTAATACTACCCCACCCATCCTACCGAGAGGTAGCTTGCGAACGAGCAAAATGTAGGAGACTGAGAGGCCGGGAGAGGAGGGCAGAGAGGTAGGCGAGTCGCTCTCTTGGAAAGCTAGGGCCCCGTACCTACTACATGACCAGAATACCCCACGGATTTGGTATGCTGGCCACGCCTGACCGCCGCACACCACCTCCTCGTCAAGTGAACTCCGGCGTAAGGCGCCTACCGAGCCACCCCGCGCCACCTCGCCGCCTCCACGCCGACCTCCCGGCCGAATCTCCCGGAACCTCCTAGCACCTTCGGCGCCTCCGTTCGACCGCCACCATCTCGCCGCTCACGCCTGTACCTAGGCGACTTCTTGAGGAGCGCCCGACAAGGTGTGTGTATAGGTGGGCGGGTCGCAACACACCGCCCAAGCCTCCCTGAGTACTTAGAGAGGCGCTCGTGGTGCTCGTGGTGCTCGTGAAGCGTACGGCGGCACGGCGACGTTACTTCTTACTTAAAGACGCCGAGGACTTATGACGCGCACGTGAACGGAGTTTCAGACTACGCCGAGTCAGCTCGGGACGGAGGCGGAAACTTTACGCGATCGCCGGACAACGCGAGAACGTCCCTGGCCAGAATTTTTTAGGTCAACTCCGATTGAGCGTCGTAAGCTCGGCTTTTACGAGATCGAGAGGGAGGGCTTCGGGTAGCGCATACGTGTGCATACCGGCCACTTCTTTGACATGGACTGACAGCAGGATCAGGATGTTCATTTCTGGCGTAAATTTACGAGCCGCCGTGTCCCGCGATTGATCGCGTCAGCTTCTTGCCAAGTCAAAAAATTTGGAATAACAGGGACACCGTTGTTAACCCGGCAACTTGTTCGTCGTGTGATCGTCTTCCACGCGGCATTTGCGTTTCCCAACAGTCTCGCTTCTCCCCGCAGCCCTTGTGATAAATCATATATACGCAGACGAGCGCGAGATACTTAGGGACACGAGTACACGGAATAGCGGCGACGGCATGGTGTTACTTCTTACTTAAAGGCGCGAAGGACTTATGACGCGTACGTGACAGAATTGTAGACTCGGTCTCTCGGCTCTTCCAAGCGAGCTCGGCCAAGTCTCTGAGTGCTGGTAAACGCGCGCGCGACCGTACCTTTTGGGAGGGATGCTGCTTTCTTCTTCCGCCTCTCTTACTTAGCTCGTTGTCCCATCCCCGCTCGATTCGCCCTCCTTTCCCTCCCGCCCGTTAGCAGACGTTGCGACAATAAAGTTACAGAGAGGGTCGCAGAGTTCACGGGAAATTGAAGTTTCGCGCGACAAATTGTCGACGGACTGCCGTCCTCCCGCATGACGAACTTTCTAATCGTGCCCATGGTACGTGGATAGTACTTGAAACGGTTCTTGACGTCGACCGAGGCGGTCAGAACGAGGGCGCTAGACCGCGAGGATGAGAGAGTACGGACACTGACGGGAGAAACCGAATTGATCCTTGAAAAAGAGCGTATAGAATATGTCTTCTGTACGTGACGATTAATATCAATTTTATTTCCAACGATTATTTTTCTTGCAATAATTTGTTTCTTTGTTTCTCATCGCGTAGCTTTCGGTATCTATTGGTATAAATTATAAAGTTAATTTTTTTTCGGAGAGAAAGATTGGATGGAAGATCAGTAATTATTGCAATTGTTCCATGTAAAGTTAGATTTATCTACATGCGAAAGTTTAAAGGTTCACCTGTTGGCACGTTAATTATGAAAAGTGTAAAGTTCACAATTCTTTATTTCCATAAGTAACGTAAAGTTTAGGAATACTTTTAAAGTAAAATAAAATTCGTAGTTTTAGATAAAATTTTATAGTCGCCCACTCGGTGAATGAAACGTGTGGTTTTTCTCTATATTTTCCTACGTTTCAATCGATTAGTTCGCACCGTACGCGACAGTCGAGTAAAGTATCGAGCTTGTATACGCTATAACGCCTGCGGGGTTATCAAGTGGGCGAAGCCAAATTAAATGTTGTCCTTTGACGTATCTCTCTACATTGTTTAGCCGCTGGTCTTTTTAATCGCAAAGGGAAACAGGATTGCGTGGCTAAACAAAAATTGGTTTACTGCAACGATATAAATAGACATAAGTTGGCGTTTCTATGTTTCACATCCATCCGTTATTTGATTTGAAAACAAATTTGTACGATTTGGCTGAAAAGTTTTGCGTAGGTATATGCGGTTTAATTCTCATTATTGAATAACAAATCGATTTCGAATCGACGGAAATAGCGGCAGCGGCAGCGGAGGCGAGCCAGTTAAATGTCACGCATTACCGTATTCCTAGTCTTTCGATTAGCTCATCGCGTTTGATACGATTGAGCGCAAAAAGGCAAAAATAGGATCAAACGCGGTCGTGTCCATATTAAACTGAGTGGGAGCGCATTAACCACGTCAGCCGATTATTATTGCATGGCACATATGTCTCTTTTCTCATTAACCTTTCCTCGTTACGTGTCGGCCTACGGTATCTCTATTTGGCCGAATTACATTTATGGAGCCTGATCCTGTGCAGAATGATGGATCGTATACCGCTGCGGCTGGCCGTCTTTGTAGTTTACGAGCGGCGCGAGCTGATCCGATTAGGTTCAGGTCGAATTTGGTCGAATTAGGCATCTATTTCGACCCTCCTTGATTGCGAGGCCCGCCACTATATTATTTATCGTCGTGACCACATTACCCGGCTGCAGCCCCGTGTTATATACAGTACACGCCAACCTCACCCAACTTATGCCTATGGGCTTTTCCTACTTATAGAGGCAAATCGATTAACAAGCTTTTTACACCCAATTTCCATTTGTATAAATTGCGTCTTACTATTCTTACACGGAAAATATTTATGAGAAATACATTGGCAATTCTTTCACGCGCGCGCGCGAAAGAGAGAGAGAGAGAGACACTAAACCAGAGACTGAAATTGCGACATATTACACATCGTTAAAGAGACCCGAATATTCGTGCATCGGCTGCATAAATAAATTTTACTTTGCGCCGAAGAAAATAGTAATTTAGCTGTTACTTAGAAGTTTATGCCGTGTTTCTACGGAGTAATTCACACCTCGTATTCTCGCTACAAATGGCCGGCATTAGGTTTACCTTTATAGCACGGCGTTACGCTCTCTTTCAAGATAGGTGCTCGTATCGCACCGCTACCGCTCGTCCAAATTACATTTACGGCGTCCGCCGTGTGTACGAATGACGTAAGCCGTAGCGGCGACATCTCTCCTATCTGGGCTGCTGCGGCCTCCGGCACGGCGTGGCGCGGTGTAGCCCGTGGTGTGGTTTACGAGCGGCATGTGCCGCCGGTCGAATTAGGCTTCTAGCGCGCGGCACCTGCCGAACCGTTCCGCATTGTCATGCGAGGCGGTCCCTATAAACCGAGATTGCCGAGGGATCGAAAGTTATGGCCGGTCGTCTTTTCTCCCCCTTTCCACTGCCCCCCCTCGCACACTCCACCCCCGTGTGTCTACTATTGCTGCTACCGCTCTCCGCGTGTCTACTTTTCCCTTCTTCGGGCATCTTCCTCGCGTCTCGCGGCCTATGAGGAAACGCACGGCTGACGGCATTGTACTGCCTCTCACCCTCTTTCTGTCTCTCGCTCGCCTCCCTTTGTGCGAACGGGGTTCCTCCTTTTCTTCGATCGCATTTGGATATCGCGGTATAAACTATCCCCTTGTCCCGTCGGTGCGCTACCACCCTCCCTGTACATGCCCACTCGAGATCGTTCGGGGAAAACGAATTCCATTTTCTCCAGTAAGAACTTTGCGTACTCGAGAACTTCTGGGTCCTCCTGCACGTCTCGTTGCTGTTTGGCGGCACGAAGGGGTCAGTGCTATCCTCATGCATCGTTTTCTGATATCCTTCCATTTTACATAAAATTACGAATGAAACTTTCGAGAGATCGCCGTTCGGCAGAGGTCGCGAAAATTTCGCGCCCGGTACGTCGGCGGATTTTGTCATCTTTACGTGTACTGTCGTGAGACGGTTTCATTACTGCTGACGTAATCAAAGTACGAATACGCAATCAGGAAAGCGTGTTGCCAGGTCAATAACACAGGCGAACCGGTGCAGGTGCAGTGGAAACGCGTCATAGAGAGGGAAGGGGGAGAGATGCGGGTAATTTGTTGAAGATAGAGCGCCGACAAATCGAAGGTAAATGCGGCAGAACAATCGCGACGGAACCGCGTGCGTCTGACGGTCCTGCAGGCGTTGTTATATCCATCCCCCCTCTCTCTCTCTCTCTCTCTCTCTCTCTCTCTCTCTCTCTCTCTCTCTCTCTCTCTCTCTCTCTCTCTCTCTGCGGTGCTTCTGGTTCGAGCCGCGTGGAAGTCGGAATAGTCTCCTCCTGGAGATCGAAGTAGGCCTCACGACTGCGAGAGACGGCTTTTCCGTTGCTGACAGAAACACAAGACGGACAGTAAGGAAATACCGCGACTCGAATCGGTTGTTTCTGACGGCCCGCTGGATTGCAATATTCTCGTCGCATCCGGCAAAAACTTAAACAGCTGAGGCTACACGCGCTATTAACTCCTTTGTGGGCGAACCAGTTGGAGCTTTACGTGCTTCGCTAATTATTGAGAACGCGGCGCTCTTGTCGCGCGATTTTTTTCAACACATTTAAAACATTCTGTGAGGCCATGCGAGGTCTTAATTAAAATTTTTATTTACCTTTCGATTTTGATAATCTTTTATTTTCTTGATCTACGTAGAAATGATATATAGATAGCGGTCTGAAGGCAATGCAGTATAAATTGTGAAGAAAGATTTTGGATTTTTAGGCAGAAGTGTGAAGAAAGGGAGCATTAAGTGAGACGGGAACATTAAATATGGGATGGAAGTAAGGCGGAACGAGCGTCGCTAGACGCAGGATCAAGGAAAGATATTCTGTCTAAGGAACCGACGAAGCGATTCGTACTAACTGCTCTTTTCCCTTGGCCCCCTTTACCAGCATCAGTTTGTTAGGCGCGCGTATATCTTTGAGCTAGCTACGGTTTCTGTCTCCGCCATCTACGTCTCGTTTCTCTCGCCTTTCGGCATCTGCGGATCGCTCTTTTTCATCGTTCTTTAATTTGCATGAGTTATTTCCCCGAGTTTTAAACGGACACTCCGCGGTGTTTCGCATCTATTTTGCGCTGTCTCTCCCGAGATCGCCGCAGATGCGCAAAGTGCAATTTAAATTTATGCATATTACGATGTTATATAGTTAAAATTCTGGTATCACTGACACTCTTTCCTTGTTATTTACGATGTCGATGCTGGTGTTTGTTTGCAGTATGGAAATGAGAAACGCAGGAGAATAGTTTAGCCAAGCGGTGAAAAATTAATACGGGCAATATATATCGATTACGCTTGCAAAACAGATAAGTCTCGTATTTTTTTCAATGTAGTGAAACGGAATTGGAAACTACAGATAAAAATGCTAAATTTCCATTCTATTGTTTTTTCTTACTTGTATGTAATATCTTTTTTATGTTTATAATGTGTTATTGGAGGAATATCGATGATACTGTTATATACAGTTATTATGTATTACGTTATGCACAATTAATAATAATTCTATTTTTTTGATTTTTTTTGATAGTATCGAAAAAAGAACGAAAAGTGGATTATAATAGATTACAGTAACAATCTAATGCTTCAGGATCCTTTCAGAAAGACTTGTGTATAATGTATTATCTCGCACTAACATTTTATAGCAGCAATTTGTTTTAGCGCAAGCTTTTACCTCCCGGGTAGTACCGATAATTTTTATTTCTTCAAGTACGAAATGCATTATTCGCTAATGGCGCCAGCACAGATTCAGTCCCGGTCGTATTCGACCGATAGTTGCGGTTCATTAATATCGACGTAACATGTCGGAATTCGGTGGAATGCATGCCGCACGTCGAATTTGCGGCGAGCAAGTAATTCGACGCCGACGGAACGTTCGCGCTAAGAAGACTCAATATCGAAGAAGTTATGCCGCGTGTAACATCCTCGTTTACTGGCAGTTTCTTTCCTTGCCAAGATCTGGCGAAAAGCCGATAGTTGGACAATCGTTCCAGTCGTAATCTTGAATCTTCAGTGCGTTAAAATTATTATATCTAGTAAAAATTTGTGATATTTAATCTAAATATTTATGGAAGTAAATTAATTTATTAATAATTGTTCGTTAAAGTGTAAAGGGATTTGCGGATCTGCGAATAAATGTTTGAACTCGGAGCAGTCGAATTTCTAACAATAGGAATTAAAGCAATAGATGGCGTGCAAACAATGGCACGATTGACAAGTAATTGAGGAACGAGAATCTAATGTTTTACTTGAAAATAACAATAGCGCTGGCTATATAGAATCGCATCTGCATGCGCCATTTCTTTAGCTCATCCTCGCGTTCCTAAGGAGCCAAGAGTCTTGTTCGTCACATAGAATCTGTTATTCGCTCTTAGATTTCGCGGCTCGGATGAAAACTCTTCTTCTCTCTCTTTTTCTCCTCCAGCCTTTGTCCCTGATTCAAAGGCCGGAGTAATCAGATTTGAGTTTTGCAAACTTGATTGGCCCGCGCTCGGTCCCGGGGCTACGGCGAATTTTATTACGGTCGCACAAACGACGGGCATGACGACGAAACGAAAATTCTTCCGGCCAGCGTGCGATCCGATGAAGCTAACGATGGAGGTAACGATTGCCTCCGATGAAAAAAAAAGCAGGATTCACACTTGTTCGTTCAATTATGTAGTGATATAATTTCGTTAAATGTATTTATAAGGAATATACTGTTTGATGAAAAGAATCTTTCATTAACTTGAGACACAAGGAACAAGATAATACATACGTAAGAAAGGAAGAGACTAGAGACAAATGAAATATATTAGTTATTCCGTAGAATCAACTGCGTTGGGGCAAGTTGAAATCTTGTTTGATACCTGCTGTAAACTGGACAAACGACAAAAGTAATATTTTCATTTACTTGTACTTAATACCCTAATCTCGAGAGGGAAGATTCACGGCGGAATAGCTATCCACTGGTACAGAGGCAAACGTATTCCCTTGCTTTTCCCCGCGGGCTATCGCCCCGTCCTCCCCCATCTTTTTTCTCCCTTTCTTTTCTCTACCTCCGCTTATTTTCAGCTTCTCCACTGTGCTCCGATTCGCCTCCGTGCGCGAAACGTACGCCTGGCAGGTCGGATTTCGTCCGTCTCGCGGAAAACGACCTTCTGATTGCTGAGAAGACATCTTCCGCCGGTGTCCTCGGAGCCCTCCGTTTTCGGGCTTTTCCGTCCTCGAGGTAGAGGATTCTTACGGCCGGCGATGAACATGCTCGGTCGGACGCGTATTTCGTCCGCTGAGAGTAGAAACGACCTGAGAATCTGGGAAGGCGAGCGTAGATAGGGTAACCGTATCGGCAGGCGAAAGCGATGTTCTCCCGAGGTTTATCGAGAAACGTCGCTCGTTTATCGGCGACTACTATCGCCGGTCGCTCAGGAATACAATTTCGAGAGTCACCGGTGGCGAATAATTCCGTCTCCCTTTCGCGTCACTCTTCGCCACGCGAGGCTACATTTTCACGCTCTCTCGCTTTCCTTTCCGTAATTTTGATTTAGTATTATTTTATTTCCTTTCCAGACTTGGTTTCACTTACAAGTTTACACATTTCTACTTTTTAATGTAGACTGTAGCGTTTAACCGAGCTGAATAAGCTGTTTTCTTTTACGCAATTTTTTTTTAAGACAAAGAGAAAATACAACGGTATCAAAATTTTGAGACAAAAATTTGTTAATATCCGAACTGGAAATCGGGTGTCAATTAAATATTAAAATTTCGTCATTTAGTTGCTTATTGGAACTGAATTAGTAAAAAAATTGTTCACTAAACATGTGATGCCCACACAGCTCGTGTATTAATATCGTAAGATGTTGTAATATGGTACCAATGAGATTAAGTTTGCGTCATGCTAAGGAAAATGCTTTAACAATGTTGAGTCTTTAAGAAAGTAATCAATAAGTTTCAAGGTTCACGAGACTCCTTTGCTTGTTGATCGCTTTCTTAACTCGGCGGAGTTTGCGTCGAGTTTCTGAAACCGAACGCAAAATAGTTTGCATTAATAAAACCATAATAAAACTCCTTACGAGCATTCTGAGAGTGATCTCCGTTTAACAGACTAGAATTATTAGCATTCTTCTATTATTTATTTAAGAAGCATCGTCTTTCCATTAAGAAAACGAGGTTCCAAGCATTATACGAGTAAAGAAGCGTAGCTCTCTAGTGTGATGTAACGGGATAATAAATTGGAATTAATTAATGTATACATGCATCAGTATTAGTAAATTACAATAGCTTAATTTTATTATTTCTCATCCACAGTTATGTTGCATCTATTGTAGTAAATTTTATACAACTTATATTTTGTACGACCCGCTATTATCTCCAGTGTCGCGTATCGCGACACAAAAACTGTGGACGCTTTTTACTTTAACCCGTGTATAAATTTTGCCCCAATGATACCATGTGAACCGCGTTATCGAAGTAACGCGAGGCAATACGAATGTAGGCCAGAGTGGCCGATATATTTCAGAAGTCACCCTTTCTCGCGATGTTTCGTTAGAAACGTGCTGTCTTTCAATTATCGCGGGCCACCCTTCCTCGCCTTCGATCCGGGGATATTTTCGTTCTCCCGATACTCTTAAATTCTATTTCCCCATTTTTCAGCGCTCCCTTATCCTCCATTCCCGCGGGTAACGGGTGGGAAACAGGGGCGGCCGTTTTCGGCGGAGACGACGTCGTCGTTGTCGTTGTCGTTCCCTCTCGTTTATCGTGGAATGTCGATCGTCGCCGCGAGCAGAAGATTGCAATTTTGAGCGAAGACTTTCTTCGCGTAGCTTCTCCCTGTCTTTCGCCTCCTCTGTATCTGCCTCCCTTCCTCAACATCGTCACCCTGTTCTTATCACGTTTATCGTTTCTTCCCGTTTCTGACACGCCTTTGCGTGAAAGTCATTCCCAATCGATAACCGATGTCTGGTTGCTCCGGTCTCGCGTTGCACACGTTGGAAAACATGTCTCTCTCTCCCTTTCTCTCTTACTTTCCTCTTGCTTAGGATGACGTTTTCACAGATGAGTTCTTGGCATCGTCAACAATCACGTTCTCTGCTGACGACGTTTTCTTAGATTTGCCTTAAATTCGTGCTCGCGAATACGTTTGCTCGAGCGGACGCGTCGACTATCGATCATGCGAATCGGTACAGCCGATAAGCTCGTTGGTAAGTTTATTGCGTTTCGCGAGCGTTTAAGTTTGCCACTTTCAGCCGGGCATGTTGAAATGGATTTTGAAGTCCCACTACAGCCGGAAAAGCGGTCGAACGTATTGCTGTTTATTGCACAGCTTTTTAAAATCTGAGCGACAGTTTTCATTTGCATTTATTAGAATTTTTAGCACGTATTAAACACGTTGAAATACCATTCCAATTGTAATTTGTCCTAAAAGTTTACTCGAGACTTGACGACGAATAAGACTCATTGTTATATTTACCTTTAATTGTGTAAAAGAATTGGCCGGTTAAATCGTTGAAGTCAAACTACAGACGGAATGGTCTAATTTGCAGTTTCGCCTAACTATGATTCTACATTGTTTGGTCTCTAGTACCTGTAGTTTAGAGATAGCGCTCAGCTTCTTGGACAGTCTATATCCTTTAGCGGTAGGTTCCTGGGAGCATTGGGATAATGTTTAAGCACGAGGGAATAACGATGACAAGTATTCCGATTAATTCGTCGCGTTTCGCTCCATAGAATTGCTCAACATTTCCTGCGGCTTGAAGTATACTTGGAAGATCGCAGTTTATTGGAGATATTTCTGTTTTAAGGAGCATTCTCCGATTCTTTTTGTCGTTCGTTGCATAGCAATGGATAATTACAAAGATAATTACATTGAAAGTCCCAAAGTCCCATTCTCTCGTCCTCGTTTAAACCTATCCGATCTTCTAACCATTGTATTTTTGTAACTTTAATTATCACGTGTTTTCTCGCAATTCCAGGCTACTGGGATTTTCTATGGGCGGATATATATGCACTCGGCCATTTACTGGCGGGCCCATTTACCGCTTGGCGTACTAAACGTAGTTATTCACGATAGGAGAGGCGCAACGAGCCCGTTCAATCTCCATTGGGAATTCGGTACGGCTAGCTAATTTCGGAGTCTGTTATCGACGTCGTAGGATTTTCGGCTCCCATTTATTTCTGGCCTCTAGCTTGTCGCAAATGCCTCCTCCGTCATGCGGCCCAAGTCTGTTAGCTATAAAGCGCCGATACTCGATGTAGATAAGATATTTATTAGACCGTATAAAAATATGAACGCGGAGGTTTATAACCCTTGGGAATTCCTGTTGAGCGATCGACCCTATTCGCGCGTCGAAGAGGGATCCCTATTACGGCGAGATTCGAGGCAAGAGAAGCTTCATTAGGCGTTTCCTGCCGCCATGTGTTAAGTGATGTGAAATGAGAAAAATGATAATCGTCATCATGCTTAATGCGTGGGCGTCGAAGTTGAATGCCATCTTACTTAATTTTAACATTATCGGGAAAGAAGGAACATTTTATGGCTGAGTTATTTCTAATAAAAATTTCATTATCTTTAAAAGTCTTATTTTCATTATCATGATAATAAGATTATAAAAGAGAGATAGCATAATCATTAAATAAGGTCTCTGTTGTAATATAACAACATTTAAAAAAGGATGTACCTCAAGGAAAATTTAATATCAGAAAATATGGAGAGGATGAGGATAAATTTATCCAAAGGGATATAAAAAGTTTCAAGATAAAGTCAACACACACACACACACACACACACACACACACACACACACACACACACACACACACACACACACACACACACACACACACACACACACACACACACATACATACACACACACACATATACAGAATAATACATATCTTTTATTTAACTTATTTTAATTTTTATTATAGGCAGTATTTTAATATTGTTGAGATTTATGAAACTGTTGTAAAATCACAATATAGACAGATGATTTATTTATTATAAGACGTAGCGATGTCAGGATATTGAAACAGATATATTCCTTACAAGTCAAACACTTAGGAGAGTACGTTTCCAGTGTAGTCACGCGACTTCAATTAGAAATGGAAGTAATTGGATTATTTTACCAATGTTGTTTGCAGTCTTCAATGGCATTTAAGTTCTTTTCTTCGACGATAACTCTCAAGCTGTTTTAAGCATCCAATTATCGTTTATTGCGCTTACGGCTCGTATTTTCCTCTCGCTTGATTATTCATTTCTCCGCCGATTTTTTGAATCGAATTTCCATTGAAAGCCGGTCCCTTTTCTTTATTGCTATACGTAGAGTCTCTTTGCTTTTGAACTTCTTACCTCATGATTATTTTAATCCCTCTTTCCTCTTTTTTTCCTGTTCTTTTTGCAATTATCCTTAGAAAAAAAATCTATCCTGTAGTTTTGCTCCATTTTTCGAGTTTTTATCGGACAGAATAATTCTCTTCAAATTTACTCGCTTCATCATTCTCGCGTTAATGCAACATTAAGATAATTTTCAGCTATTTAGTTTTTAACCTCTCGTACAATTTTACGTAACGGACATGTGTTTTTTTTTCTTTATTAATACTGCATGGATTTGATGAGCTTATTTCCCTCGATGGAAACTCAATTCGTGCATTGAACGGCAACAGGCAAATCGAAAATTAGGCATGCACGAGAAATATGTGTTTCCTCGTGTATCGTGAAAGACTCGTCGTCTTAAGCTGCCCAGCGGAACAGTCCTTTGCGCGGGGAAGTAGACGACAGATCATATTTGCCCGTCCAACAAAGTACACGTCTTCACGCAAACGTGCTCCTTTTGCGGGGACGACTCTCCTTCGGCTCCGTATACTTCGCGATAGTAACATTTGCCGCAATAACAAACAGAGTAATAGTACCATAAACCTCGCTCGGGATATCCCTCTGTCTTCCCCGAAAATATAAAAATATGAAACGTCTTTGTTAGAGAGCTTTCGCCGAGATTTCCTACATTCATGTTCTTCCTTTGCCTCCTTCTCGCCTCTCGCACCGTAGTTATCTTCTTCTGGCACTCTCACAGGCTATTCCGACTCCTCTTTTTCTACTTGTTCCTCGTCGTGCACGGCCGTATCATCCTTCCGTCCCGTTCGCTCGTCTCATCCTCTCTTCTCCTCCTCCTGACGATCTCACCTTTCTCTCTCTCTCTCTCTTTCTCTCTCTCCTCGTCATCTCTCCACACTGAAATTTTTATGGCGTGTCCAATTTCCGACGTGGCTAATAGGCATTAAAGCTGACGGACTGACGGTTCTCTGTTTAAAGCACGGGACGGACAAAAAGCGCGAACGAAAGTGGGACCTGCGGAGAGAGCGAAATTGTGCGTAGGAAATGGAAATTGTCCCCGCAATATCTGCAAAGCCTTAGTTCCGCACCTTGGAAGTCTCGTGCTGTTATCCGTATTTATTTTTATAGATAGCGCGAATAATCTTCTCTTTCCTCGAAGATAATATTCTGATTTTAATTTGTCGTTAAAATTATGAGACGTGAATTCCATCGTAGGACAAATACAGCTATAGTTTTAAATTTTGTTATAATGCTACAGAACTGAAGAAAATCGAACCGCGCAGGTTTGCTTCTTTTTTTCAGAGCTTCAGTACAAAACTGATAGGGCGTTAGTTTGACTCTGATCAATTTCGTACAATATACACCATTGAAAACTTCGCCCACCTTAATTCGAGGTGTAGAATCGCATTGTAGACGCACAGATAATTATTCCGCTTTCGCCGTGGAAAAAAAAATAAAAAGTTGCGCTGTGCGCGCGTTCGCGATTTGAAATTTTAGTTTGACCGCGGCTCGCAAAGTCACGTGCATTTCAGCGCGTTTGCGCGACGTAAAATGGATCCATTAAAAGCCAGCAATCCCATAAATTTCTGCTTCACGCAACCAGGTGAAGTTTTCAAATTGACGGCGATGAGGTACGATCGATCGTCGGTGCGAACCGTCGGCGCCGCGGCGGGGAACCGATGACACGTACAAAGTAAAAAGACCACCGGTCGCATTTATTTTCGATACTTGGGCGCTTTTGGCTCCGGTTGGTCGGCGAGCGGAGCGGTGGGCGGGGGGGGGGGGCAAATCCGGGGGAAAATAATTAATTAAAAGTCGGCGCACGCTTAATGGGTTACAGATTAATGCTCGGTGTTGCGCAGCAACTGTTTACTCTACAGCGGCCGGAGTAATAAATCAGTGTCTTATCGGCGAGGAAAAGCTCCGGCGGCCAGCGTTAAGAATACTCATTTTCAAGACGCCCGCGCCCGCCAGTTTGCACGAGTCGATCGCGCGAGTGATCGATCCTCGTCCGTTCTGCGACGTGAAAAATTTGGCGGCGAGTCGCCGCGACCGCATAGACGGAAGACGCGAGCAATTTGGCGCGAGTCCAACGATCGCGTAACGAACGGGGACAAAATCGCCGTCGACCGAGGAACGAACGAAATTCGTAATGAAATTTGCCTGCGCCATCCAATCCATCGAGCGGCGCATGAGGCAGAAATCCGTTACGCCGAGCGATCTATTTTGCGGTGGCGTTTTATTAAAACTATCATCGCGCTTATTGCTATTCTCATCCGCGGATGGTGGGGCGTTTCTTTTTTCCTTCGTTCCTCTCGATAACGGCGAGCGTCTGATTTCTCGGAGGAACGAAAGTGCGTCAACGCGGCGCGTTTCTGGGATGTCGGCAATTTCCGCGGCATTTCATGCTCCGAAGTTGTACGTGAAATGTTTCCTCCTCCTTCTCCTCCTCCCCCCCTCCCTCCATCCCTCTCAAGTTTGCGTCGAGTTTTACTACCCGCGAATATCGACGAAACCGCGACGCAACTATCGAGGCGTTCGCCGGCGATGACGTATTTTTATAGCGACGATGACTTACGCCGCCCTCCGCTCCGCCGTCTCGACTCGCGATTCTTATTTCGCCGGCGGCGGGCGGCGGGCGGCGGAAGTTTCCGTTTCGCAGCGGAACGGCGGTAAGGCAAGGGGTGGTGCCTGTAAGAGAGTTGCCGCCGACGATTCCATACATTTCCCACGCGCGCGCCTCGCAGCGCGAATAAACAAGTTTCCCGAGCCTGTAAGTCAAACGTCCAAACACGTCGTTGCAGTTTCGCGCGGCGTCTCGTCGGGGGCGGAAGTTACTCGGGGAATATCGGGGAAGGGAGTTTAGCCAGACGTCGGATGGCAAGGGCGAGACGGGCGACGCGCGGCAAAAGGGCCGGGGGTGGGGGGAGAAGGGGGGGGGGCATCGATTTCCGCCGTTACATTTCCGTCTTGCCGGAGCGGCGCGGCGCCTCGAAATTGCGCGGAGCGACAGATATCGCGGCTCCGCGATCAAGTCCGCCGCTTCCACATGTAGGGCAAACTACGGGATAATCTCGCGGAGCGGCTTGTCTCGTAATACCCCGTGCGCGCCCCCCCCCCCCCCGTTAAATCGAATAACTGCCGCGACTCCTTATCCGCGTACCCGCGGCTAATGCGGAATTTCCTTAACAGTAACGCCGCACCGCTTTCTTAATTACCGTCCCACGTTTGCACGCTAATAATTGCGCGCGCGCGCGCGCACCCCGTCGATTTTCCGGCGCGATCTCGCCGCGAGATTGCCGCGCGATTAGCTCGTTTTCTATGTATTCTTGAAGTGACCATTACAGTACACTGTACAAACAGTATGCAAAATTACATACATAATAAATGTAATGATTACACTATTAGCGGAAATATATAAATTTGTGTACTTCTAAAAAAAAATTTGTTTACTCTTTGTTGTGTAAATACTTATTTATACAGGATGAAAAATTACAAAAGTTATAAAATTTGCACAATTAAAAGCAAGCAGTTTACTTATTACACAAGGTAATAATTTTACCTGCAAGGTGTAAATTTACTGACGTATGTAAATACACACCTTTAATAGATGGTCCCAATATTACCCACTGTAATAATTGGAATTTTACGTTTAATTTTTCCACAGTGTATGTAAATGAGACTGCAATATTGGAATGTAAGATTGTTAAATGCTCTTAAGAGAATTGTAGATTGTTGCATGTACGAAATAACGAACGCGTGAATTTGAGTATATAAAAGTTGATCTAACACTTTTTTTTCGTGCGTTTTCGCAAAGACGTATCTCCGTAAATTTAATTGACAGAGCGAAGGTATCGGGAATCAATTCAGTAACACGCCCTAAGGTTTAATTAACGTTCCCCCCCGATGATTCGCTCCCTCGTCGTCTCACGGGGTCGTACCTTTATTTCCCGGGAAATATTCAATAATAAGAAAATACCGCGCCGCGCTGTATCGTGAGTACCGACGCCTTCGCCGCGATAAATCACGAGGCGGATATCGAGCGCGCATATTTGCTGCGAGAGCTCCGGCTTTATCGAGGGACCGCGGCTAACGTAACGCATCGCATTCAAGGTGTCCCTCTTCTTATCGTTGCCTCTCTAGGCCCCGGGGGAGCGTTTTATCAATTTCTTTCCTCCGTCTAAGCCTCCCCCCCCCCCCCGCTCATGCGCCTCTCGTTGCCCGCCATCCTGGCCCCGACGCATCGGGACCACATAGCGCGAGTTTTCGTGACAAGAGGACGGTCTAGACATTGATTGAAAGCCTCGGCCTAAAGCGCTTGCCCTCTACCTCGTCTCCTGCCGACCCCACCTCGTGCGTCAATCGCGGCTTGATTAAATTTACTGGCTGGTAAAAAAGAGCCGTATGTAGCCTCTCCGTTGATGGAGAAGGGCCATGGCTCGTAAAGCACACACGAAGACGCTTTTGTCTTCGTCCGTTCGATCTCCCCTGCGTCCTCGCCCCTCCACCCTCCCGGTTTCGCTTACAAATTAAGGGCCGCGTCGTAGTCTTAACTCACGCACGGTACCATTGGTACCACGGCGTGGCGGACGGTCCTCTTCGGCTCACTCGCCATCCCTCCTGCACCTTCTCCTCTCTTTCTCTCTCTCTTTCTCTCCCGTTCGGCTATTTCGTTCTATTCTCCTTTGTAGCTACCTGCTGGGTACTCGGGTATCGCACGATATCCGCGAGTACGGGAGAGAGGGAGAGGGTGAAAGAGAAAGAAAGGGGGGACGAGGGAGGGCAGCTCTCTATCGTAAAAGTGGTTGTTGTTCGGCGAGCCGTGCGCTCGTTTCACATATTATTACTGTGCGCGCGTGCTCGTGAGTCTTGCCCGTCCGTTTTGCCTCTTCTTCTTCTTCTTCTTCTTACTTCAAGATCGACCTTCTTCGCGTCCATTTACTCCCTTTGCGCCCTGCCGGAGTTTCCCTGCCTTTAGCGTTCGTTCGCCGCGCGATATGCGTCGTGAAGCGACGCGACGCGACGCTACGCGCTCGTTACTTTTTTTACTTTCCTCCGTAAAAGCGGGTTAATAGCCCCGGCCGGATTTTCGGACGATAATAAAGCGGGAACGGAGCGTGCAGACGACGCTATCGATACGCGCATCGCATCGAACTTCCAGCAGCCGCAATCTTCCTCTTGGCGAAACTCTCGCACCGGAATTTCCCAGATTGCTCGTGATACGCTCATCGCAAGAATGCAACGTTTAGTTGATAGAGAGGATGTGTGTGAGCGAGAGAGAGAGAGAGAGAGAGAGAGAGAGAGAGAGAGAGAGAGAGAGAGAGAGAGAGAGAGAGAGAGAGAGAGAGAGAGAGAAGCTGTAAATACCAATTTATTCCCAGGTAATAACTTTATTAGCTGGTATTTGTTACGAAATATGAAAACACGTGCCGCATCTATCGATATTGAAGAATGCGTCTATCTATAATCGACGAATGACGATTTTCCTCGACGATCAACTTGACAGTGATATTATTTCATTTCTCGAGATATTATACAGACATCTCGTTTAAACGCGCCGATTAAATTCGTGAAACCGTGCGAACCGTAGACGGTGAGCTAATATGCATGTATGCGTGCTCTTTATTACTACATTGCACACCCGTGCACTGTGTTAGCGCCGACGAAAGTACCTCTGTTTTCTCAAAAAAAGCAAACGCGGAACAACTACAGGGATTTTCTATTGTCCATCGAGGTAACGATGTCTTATTCAGCGTACAAAGATCACTATTGTACCGTTGCACTTTACACGCGAGGGGGGGGGGGGATAATAGACACGATACACCCCGATACTTACGTATTCCGCCGTACGGCGATTGCGCACATCCGTATGCACCGGCTGAATCTGCAATTACAATCGGGCGCAGTTCTCGAATCCATTAGTCACCTCGCAGCGGGCGCGGATCGGTTTTGGAGCGGTTTGCGAAAGAGCACCGGAGTAAGGCAGGATCGGAGCGAAGTGATCGGGACGCTAATGACTGGGATTACTTCTTGAAAGATATTGCGTTCTCTTTGCCCTCTCTCCCCCTCCTCTTCGCCTCTCTCAACACCTCGTTTATTTCTGTTTCTTTTCGATCTCGGCGCCGTCGTCGCGACGAATATCGATGAACCGACGCGAGTACCGTTGATTCGCGCGTTGCTCTTCCTTTTCGCCCTCGTCTGAGATTCGTGGGAGTCATGTCACGCTGCTTCGGCCGGATTTAGATAAGAAAAGGATGCTGAAAGCATCGTGGAGGTACACACGGGGGTAGGGGGGGGGGGCAACGCCTCGCGAAAAGGGACGGGAGAAAAAAATGTCTCTGTGACAACTCCGAATTTCGAGGCTGTATGTGACGCGAATCGTTTCCTTGTAAATACCGGTTTATTTTCCACGTTGTATCTGACAAATGTGTAATTTGTGGATATTACAAATATATTAATTTACGGTGCAAAATTACATCAGCATTAAATTGCAGGAATGCGTAAAATTGCGAAATCCACAGGATTAGCTTTTGTGCACAGAGTAGCAGCATAGCCTGTGTGCAGCTTGTGTAACAGGATTTTCGAAAAGTTTAATTTATTCGTAAGTAGTAAGGACAACAAAGCAAATTCTTTTAAGACTTGAATATTATTTTAAACGTTATATATATATATATATATCTCTTATAATTTATTATTTGTTATAATATTATATCATTAATTTGGAAAAGAAAACAAATATGATAGTTAAAGTGATAACGTAGAGAGAACAAATTTTTTTCACGACTATCATTATTTTTTTATAACTTTTGATTTATTTTTATTTATTTAGTCTTCATATTTGGTGTGTCATATTTACCCAAACTCAAGAAATGAGATTACCGGAAGCAGATATGGATATTCGTTTCAACTGATTTATTAATAACCCGGCAATCAATTTATTTATATAGCGGTGCATTGGAAACAGAGTTATTGGGTGTACGTGCTTTTTACGCATTTATAAACACGAAACGCCAGTCCGCTGGCAGATGATTCGTATGTGCATAAAAATGTTAATCTTTCACAGTTGGCGCGTCCGCGAATGCTTCGTCGTTCCTCGAAAATTATCTACAATTTGTAATACGCGAATATTTTTGCAAAGTACAGAAATTCCAATTTTCAAGACTGTACTTTTTATCTTATAGATGACACTGTTAACGGACCCTGAACTCTATGGATCGGACGTGACTGTGCGAGCACAAGCTCGGTAGAAATCTTCTTATTCGCCGCAAAGATATATCTCGCTCTACTTTGCATTTTCCATCATGCGCCATTTTGGAGCCGTTGGTTCTCCGTGTCCTTTTGCGCTTCTTCCTTTCGGACCTTCTCAGGCGATCTTTACTCCTTGCGAATTCATGTCGGCAATTTTTGCATATAACTCTATCTTGTTTACTCATACGAAATGACAATCTTGAATTTTACCGCCGGAAAGAAGTCGTTTAATATAATATATCAGAATAAAGTGTGATGAGAAAATATAAAAAAATTGCTCCTCTACAAGGTGAGACGTAAGCAATTGAGCATATAAACGATCTCTAGACTTACTAACTATAAAATTAATAAAGTATCTTATCGTATATGAAATAAAATATCCCGTAGGCTCCCACATAACATGGGTTCATATAACACGACGGAAAAATAATAAAATAATAAGAAAAGTGAAATAAAAAAATTTTACACCGTGCGGCACGGGGATCCACTATATATCTTTCATGTAATTCTGTCTTATAATATAATTTTATCCACGTTACATTATCGTGCGTTAAAATAAAATATTGTTGCATATTGACAGTTAAGTGAGAAGATAGATTTTCGGTGTATCAGAGAGAGTTCGTATTAAAAGAATATCTCGTGGCGAGCACGTTAAAACGAAAATAATAGACGGGTCGTATTTTGTTGTACGAATCTTCCGGCGATAGTCTTCAATAGGCCAAATCGGGAGAGCGATATATATATATATGTATAGAGAGAGAGAGAGAAAGAAAGGGCGCTTTATTACGGGTTCGCGGTAATTCAGCCGAAATCCCGCCGCCGCTCGTTCCGGCGATCGGAAGTAAATCAGCGAGCGGTAGTAATAGAAGTTGCGATTAGTCGAGCGAACGTGACGCACGAGCGTGACCTCGGTAAGAACCTTCCTTTTCTTTGCGCGCAAAGCGGCCTCATTCTACTTTGCATTTCCCATCGTGCGGCTCTTTGGTCCGCTCGTTCTTTCGTGCCCCTTTCGCTCCTCTCTTTCGCGCTCTCTTCCACGAGAAGTGCTCTCTCTACGGAGCCGACGTTCTTTCTCCTTCTCGATCCTTTTCTTTTCTCGCCCCGGCGCTTCCTCGTCTCTCCCTTCCATCCTTCCTTCACCCCTTCGCTCTTTTCCACCTCCGTTCCTCCTCTGCCGCTCTCCGCCCCTCCTCTCTATCAATTTATTTTTCTCTCTTCGGAGCAGTGGACCGCGTAACGAGCAACGTAAATCAATCGGCTGGCATTGTGGCTTCGTTCCTTCGACAGTGGTTCTCGATCTTTGCATCGGAACGATGTATGGAACCTGTTCCATCAGGCTGAAATCGCTTCTGCGTTCGCGGCTGTCTTTTTGTATCTGTACTTCGATATACTCTTTTGTACCGTTGAACCTTATCGGAATTGTCGTGCTGGTTATTCTCGTAAATTAGTGCAATTACCAAGTTATATGTAGCGCCTACAATTATTTTAATCTTCAGCACAGGAGGAAGGAAATCTTCAAATTAGAGGGAATATAGGCATCTACATAAATTATAACGAACAAAAAAAATTATTATAATTGACTCTAGTTCAGTTCAATCATTTTAATTTCCTACACTTATAATATACATGTGTAGAATGTACGATTAATCACGTTAATGGTTACTGTAATTGAATGTCAATGAGTGTCAACGAGCATTTGAATTGATACTTAGCAATTATGGGCTTTAAACATTTTTGTGAGCGTACGAGCCGAGGGGAAAACCGCTGGCCGAAATCTTGTACACCAATGCCCACTAACGCCCAGTGGGCATTACTTTATCTTATTATCTTATTTTACCTTATTATATCTTTATAATGTCCCAGCAAGGTCTAATGCCCAAAAGTGCCTAGTAATGCCTAGCAATGCCCAGTAATGCCGCAAATCTGCACTGAAAAAAATTTCTGGTTGAATATGGACGAATCAGATAATTCCTTTAGGATTTACCAGAATTCCTTTAGGATTTACCAGAATTCCTGTAATCCTACAGAAATTCTGGTAAATCCTAAAGGAATTCTGGTAAATCCTAAAGGAATTATCTGATTCGTCCATATTCAACCAGAAATTTTTTTCAGTGTGGACACCACAATGCCCTCGGCGGTTTCCCCCACGGTTCGAGCATTCGTCCTACCGGATTCAGTAATTAAAAAAAAAATGATAAATTGTTTTAACTGCCACAATTTTTTCTGAGTTTATATTCATGCTTGATAGCAATTAATGTTAATCGATACGTGTCAATAAAAAAATGCCGAAAAGGTATCGCAAATTTCCGAAAAATGACGCGCCAAATCTCTTCTCGGAAGCCGTTTCGTCTATCGACCATTGCGAACACGTCGATTCGAATTTTCGATTGTTGGAGATCGCTTTCGTCTATCGGAGCATTGCTCAATTTGCGAATCGCGCGAGGCTAGGAGGAAAAATAGAAGAAGAGTGGACCAGAAGAGTTAAATGGGAGAAGAGGGACGGGGACGATCGTTGGCCGCGATCGCGCGGAGGGGTGAGAGGTATCTTCGACCAGAGCCGTGCGAAGTTGAGCATCGTTTTGCCCCGGTTTTCCACTACGTGCCGAACGCTTTAAGGGATCTGCCTACTTTCGGAGACGAGTACTCGCCGGTTTCCTGCGGAAATCGAATATTTTCAACGGCATTTTCCTCTGCTTCGCGGTCGCGGTTGTGGAAGAAAAAAAAAGAAAAGTGAGAGAGATGTCGCCTACCGATCCGTGCGACAAAAGTTTCAGCGCAACTTCTCTTGCCGTTGTATCTGCTCGCTAAACATGTATACATGCGAATATATTTTAAAAGTATCGCGAGCTAAATTCTTTGTTTTATTAATTTTACTTACGAGTTTAAACTTATGATCTTAATCAGAATTTGCCCCATGCTTATTACCAAAAAGCATAATGAAGGGTCATCGCGCCGTAAAGTTTGGATCTTAAGAAATATATTTGACACAGGCCGTAAAGCGCTTAGTGCGGACTCTCGGGGGAGGAGAATATGCCGAAGGATGAAATACGAAATTACAAGCGCTTTACGTGAACGTTATTTAATGGTATGTTTCGCAGATGGCAGAGAGGGAAGGTGTCGAGGAACGGAAAGAAAGGACTATTTTCCAATATAGTAGTAGAGTGAAACGATATACCCTTTTATGATGAATACATTTGCTATGATCCAAGTTTAATTTTCGTGTCTTTCTAATGCAGCTCACGGGAGCCCAAAGCTTGTGTGATGCAACTCGTACAGAGTATTTTAATATAAGAATTGGTCATTATAGTGGTTAAAAATCACGGTTAAAAATGAGGAGAGAAAGAGAAGAAACGCAGCTGATCTATTCGCTGGGCATTAATCCGTTGACACGTTTTTTTTTATTGCGTCTGCATTGTTACAACATCGGTTTGTTGCAGTCTGCGTGAGCAAAAAGGAAATAACCATCATTCCGCTGTTCTCTTTATGGCGTATCGCGCGCCGTTAATTCAGCGAAATTATGCGATAGCGCTTCGACGGAAATAAATAATTTATATCATGCGCCGCACATTTGACTCCGGTTATAAACTGGTTACGGCGCGGCGCGCCGGTGGGGTACGTGCCGAAGAAAGAAATACGAAATTAAAAGCGTTTTATGTGAGCGTGGCTTAATACCGTGCCTCGCGGTCTATGAGGGAGGATAAGGACGCGGAGAGAATGGGGGACCGTAAGGGCGAAGATAAAGAGGGCCGGCTTGAGGTAGGGGAGAGAGGAGAGTAGACAAGGCTGGTTTATGTAAGGTTCATGGGACCGGACCTCGTTTTGGTTTGACTCGAGTATGCGCCCGGACTCGACGTCGAAGCCGACGTCTTTTTTCCCCCCTTCTTCCTCTTCTCTTTCCTCACCCTCCTTTCCCGCCTCTCTTTTTGCCCTGCCCTCAGCTCCTTCGCCTCTCGTCCATCAACTCGCTCTCCTCTCATACCTAGTTTCCGCTCACCTTCGTTAACTCGGCCGCTTAATGCGATTTTAGGATCTTGCAGCGATTTTCGTCGAGGAGCGACAGTCCCGCGATTTGCCCGTGGACTTTTCGAAGCCTCGTTTGTATCAACTGGATCGACCCATCGGGATCCAGCGGAATCGATTTTTACTTAAATGCGAATGAAACTTACAAGCATTTTTCTTCCTTTTCTATTTCAGATACTTATTTCTCTGTCGCGAAACGGCACGACAGAAATATTAACATTTTGTTCTTAAATAAACAAGTTTTGGGTTAAATGAAATTTCGATCACGAGCAGAAATGATCCTCGGCCGGCTTTCGGCGGCACTGGAGTTGCTCGAGGATGAAAAAGAAGCGTTTATTGAAATGACGTTTATGATGATTCGACGAGGATTGGAGGGCACGCCAGATCGCGAACGAATAGATTTTCGACAGTTCGCTCAATCGACCGTCTCGTCGAGACGGAATATTGATGCCGGTGTTTTGATTTGCCTCGCACGGCGCAAGGTAAATTCGTCAAATCCCGCGATTTGGCGGCGATGAATTCGCGGGATTAAATTATCACAGAAAAAAAAAGCCGGGTGTATATCCGTGCACGCGGGAATTTGCGCTACGATCGAGATGCCGGCTTTTTTCGCGGCGTTCAATTATTCCGACGCGCTCGGCCCGACTAAATCGATTACTCGTTTCGCTCGTAAAACGAAATTACGAATGACGGCTGCGTAATAGCGGCATTACTGCCTCGTTAGGGCGCGGACGAGTAACTGATCAGCTTGGAGTGCTTCTGCGTCAATTTCTTCTCGAGTGCTACCGTCGGTCTGGCGACCGAAGCCGATTTTACACGGCTCATTCTCGATGATCGTCACGCCCAGAGCGAATACATCGAACGAGTTTTTTTTCTCCCCCCTCCCCTCCCTCCCTCCCCGAAGAGCGGGTCGTTAAGAGCGAATTGCGAATGAGGTTTTCGTGACTCTCCATTTTTCACCGTCTTGCACTGCGAGAGAAACAACTTTGTCAAAAACTGATGTTTGGTAATCACATTTTCGTATCTCCTTCCTAAAGGTACTTCGGGCAGGTCCTCATCTTTCACCCCTCACGCAGGGGACAACTTTTTGGACGATTAAGAATCAGGGACAAACATTTTAAGCACCGTCGATTAAGTTGAAAAATGTCTGCGCGACAACGATTTTTCGTGATACGCTCGTAAGCCCGGGGGACAAACACTATTACACTATTCTAAAGCGGGAGAAATTGCATCCTGGGAGCGTAATAATTTGCTCGGCCGAGCCCTGGCGTGGGAGAAGCCTAATATACGTAAAGCTAGATATACGGTAAACGGACTAAACGAATAACGAACGAACAGCGAATATGCGACGGGCAGCAGCGTCGATTGTGTTTATTCATCGCGTTTTATTATTTATTCTTGGTACCTTCGCCTGAGATTGGACGTCCAATCTAGCATTATTGTTTCAAACATTTTTATTTATTTAAATGCAACCCGCACACGTTGAATGTAGATAACGGGTACGTATAAAGGCTCGCATTTGTTGCTCGCTCGGTTCAGACCTGTCTCACGGCGAGTAACCTTTGCTCGAGACGATAAGAAAATATTAACGGGGACACAGAGGTTATTTCGTGTGATAGGATAAGGCGGGGGTGTTAAATAGGCCGCGTTACTCGCCATTACTTGCAATTCTCTATCATTAAACATCCCTACCGTTCGCCACCCTTGCTCTCCCCCTTCCTGCAATTTGTTCCGCGCATCCCTAAGCTCGTCCTCGTTCTCGTCCTCCTCTCTTTGTCCCTCGACGGCTCCTCCATCCTTCTCCTGCTTCTCTTTCCGCTTTCCGTCACGGCCCCGCCCTTATTATTTCTCTTTTTGCCTTCAAACCGGTGCCGCCGGATTCGCCCTTGAGACTCCATATTCTCCTACTCTTCCTGCCTCCTCCGAATCTGTTAAAGGGAAATTTACGTGGTTCGCTCTTGGTAGTCGTCCCGAATGATGAATCATTCGTAGCGAAGGAGACGGGAGCGGATTCATCCAAGATGACCAATCGATGTGAACGCATAATATCATACTTAATGATTTAGGCGCGCCATGAAAATCCAATAAATCTAACAAAAACTTCAGAAGATTACTTGACCATGTCTGGCAAATTTTTATGTTTAAACTCACAACGTTTCGACCATGGTTTGTGGTTAGGTCAGTCATGTTCTGTCGCTGAAATTAAGATCAGTCCTTTCGATTTACCATACGGATTTACTGACACGATTATCACTTGAAAAGGACCACAAACCATGGTCGTAACGTTGCGAGTTTCAACATAAAAATTTGCTAGACATGGTCAAGTAATCTTCTCAAGTTTTTAATTGCTTCTGGCGACTTATAAGATTTCCTCCAGTCGAATCTAATAAATTTTGAAAAAAAATCGCAAACATATATTTGGCAAAAATATATATCTCGTTGCGCATTGCGTCGTTTTCAGCTGATGGCGTATCAAAAGCAGAAATGCCATTTAATGGCTGAATAATACGGTTAGATTTAGTTTTAACAATGTGTCCACGGGATATAACTGCGTAAATTCAGTTTGAACAATTGAGAGTGCTGCCATTTGTACCAAGATGCCCCTACGCTTTGTCTTCTTTCCAATTCGCATATCTTTTTCCATGCCGCTTCCTTTATCTTTTCAACGTCTTTTCTCTCCGCTTCATACCCGCAGTTCGTCCTTTATCGCGCTCCCTCGCTGCTGGAACAAATAGGAATTTCAGCGAGCGGTGACGGGCCTGTAAAGCGCAACAAGTTGAGCTCCGGGCTGTATCGCAAAAAATATTTAGGAATTAAGGGGATGCGAGTCTTATATTTGTTTCAAGGATAAAGGGGGATTCTGTCGGGCGAACTCTGAGGAGAGAATAATATACATCGCGTCACGTTATCGCAACAGCGAAACGGAAAAATGAAACATGAATTATGTAACACTTCGGCATAGTTGCAGTTTCAACAATATTTGCCAACGACAGAATTTTTGATAAATTTGGGTACTCTTTCAATGAAAACCTAACGAGAACTCTGGAGGGATTAATTGTTAAGGTATCTAAAGCGCTCTGAAATAAGTAATTAATGAAGGATAAAGTTTTGTTCTTTAGTTAGTTCCAAGTTGACGGCACTTTAATGTGAAACGTGAGATTAGCTCATCAAGATTTAACGCGGAGAATTAAAAGCTTATAGCAAGTAAACGCCTTGCGTAATATCTTTTCTTTCCAAGAGAGGCAGCCCTTCGACTCGATCGGAAAATCGTAAAAAACGGAGACACGTTCTTTTGTGCATCCATCGTCGCATATTTCAGTTCTTAAAACGCACTTTTAAGTCTTGAGCGCTACTCGCGAGTGTCGAGATTTCACTTTTTTCCCCCCCGCTGTTGCACGGAAATGAGCGAGGACAGGTCGACGACTACAAGTCCGTTGTACGACAGCCGCTTACTTGACGCGGATATTGCAATTACAACCGTGGTACGTGGGTGTGCGGCGCGTTAACATAGTGTCGCGCCCGACGCCACGGGCGTTTAAAAGACCATGAAGAGCGAGTGACCCGTTTTTTCCCTCCGCCGGTATTTTCTTCTTTATGTCGTTTACCCTCTTGGCTACTTATTCTCAAACCTTTCTCCTTTCTGATGCCGGATGACGAACTACCGAGCCGAGAAAGTATCTTGTCGCGCTGGAACGACTCACGAGACGTCGAGGCATCGCTCGTAAAAAATACTCGACGTACTGGGGATGCTTGTGGTAACATTATCGAAGTAACGATGCTTTGATAGCAATATTTTTTGGATTAAGATGTTTTTTTTACCAGTGTAGTAAAATGCACGGTAAAATTTCAAAAAGCTGTCGTAAAATTCTTCAAAATGCCATGATTACGTGATTAAATTTAAAGAGAAAATTCTCTCCGTGTAACAATAACGATACACTTGCCAAGTACAATTGATATCTTTTACCACCGCACCGTCGCTATCGGTCGCTTCATTTATCGGTCAATGCTAACTCGATCTTTTTGAACGAGAGGTTTCAGCTTTGTAATTAGAGTTAACTTAAAATGAGGTGAAAGCTAATGCTCTTTTCGTCATTTAGTATCGAGTCGCCATCTTCAAGCTTAATTATCGCGGGGCTCTTTGTTTTTCAGTCGTTTGTAATTCAAGAATTATTCAGACATTTTTGCCGGCGAAGACTCCAACGACGTCGAATTGTCTAATTCGTCCGCGGATGAGAGCTAGCGCAGTAGAAACGGGATACTCCGTATAGAAATTCCTCCTGGGGCCATGTACTGCAGCTCGAAACGGTCGGCTGTACGTGTAACATCAGCGCATTCCGACCATTAATTTGTCGTGTTTTGTCACTGCACCGCGCCGCACCGCGGCAGTCGCGTCTCCGCCGCGCCGTTCTTCCGCGTTTAAAGCGGCGCCGAGTTTTCGAAGTGGATAATTACGTGCCGCGCGGGCCCTCTTCCCTCTGTCGCGCGCGCGAAAACGCGCCACTTGGTTCCGTTCCAGTAAGCGGCTCTCTTCTTATTACCAAGGAGGAACTTGAGCCGCCGCGCCAAAAAGTGACTGTACATTTCCCTTCGCGGAAATAAATTATGTCGCACGGCTACGTCGCGCCCCGTTTCGCGCTGGAAAGCGAAACGCCGGATATAATCGCGTTAGCGAAAATGTCCCGTTCCCCGTCCGCCGCGCCGACCGAACTTTATTCCGCAATCGCGCCCGTTAAGCGGCGAGGGATCGATCGAAATTGTTCGCCGACTAGACAATGTCCGATAGTGTTTTAAGTATGAAAATGTTCTGCCATGCGGCCCGCAACTTATCCTGGTATTATTTTGTGCATAAAAGCTAATAAAAAAAATTACAAGCGCAAAAACTGTATTTGACTGTGTCGGTAAAAAAGATGACTAGAGGATCCTCCGGACTTAATATCGCGGCAAGGGTGACTGGCTGTCGCGTAATAACGGGGCGGTGTTTAAAGAAGCCTTTTTCGATTTTACGCGGAATTATAATAGCGGCCCGTCGCGAATGGGGCGTAAAAATTTGCGACGCACTTTGAAGGCACGTATCGGACCTGGAAGCAGCCCGGCGAGAATATTCGCGCTTGCCGCTCGCAATTTACCCGACATTGTGTCCGTTTGTCGCCGCGCCGGTAATTCGGCATTCATAATGTCAAGTGAAATTCGCTTTGTGCGACAATTTAGTCCCGCCGTGCCGGCGAAAGTACTGTCCCGCTCAATTTCATCAGTGATATTAAATCGAGATTAAAGTTACCGTCGCCCAGAAATTGCCTGCGATAATCGGTGGTATCGAGGGGGCGTCGCGCGTGGGGAAGAGGGTGCGAAAGATCACGACGCCGATCTCGGACGCTCGGCAATTCGGCGCGGCTTGTAACTTCCAGCTACGCGTCGTTATGCCGGCGCATTTACGTTTGACCGTCGCGATATTACGGCGGCTTCTCAGCGGATTCTCTTTTGTGAGAGCCAAAACCTGTTCACCGCCGAACTCGTGGCTTCTCGAAATCGCCCAAGTTCCGCACTCGCTCGTCTTCTTTGTTCGGGCTCGGCATTCGCGATGTATACCGGGTGACCTAATTAATCCCAGCGAATGGCGACAACCGACAGCCGTTCTATCGTGATAAAGCGTGTAATTAGAATTATGTAATTAGCCTTGTTCCGCGGGCTAATCAGCTGCGTCGCGTCGCGTCGCGTCGAGAGTGAGAAAATATCGTAACGTCGCGAATGTGACGGTAATGCGATCGTAAAAATAATATTGTTTGAGATTGCGTTATGTCACGCCGCTCAATGAGATGCAGATTGTGTAATTCGCTTGGGAGTGCGCTCAAGATTGGCGTCGCGTCGCCTTTGCTCGTAGATGTGCATCCCGTGATTGTAATTCTCGATGCGTTCACTTAAAAGAGAAACGATTCTTCGTCGCTACATATTTCGGAGAATTTACATACCAAAGGGTTATAATGGACAAAAGAAAAAAAATTTTAGATGCAGGAGCGCATCTAATGACGCTAGAAATTTCGATAAATGTAAATAAATATATCTAATAAAAAATATTTTTCAAGTCGCCAGCAGTAATTGACAATTTCAGTATTTTCTGGACCATGTCTGGCATTTTTAATAATACAGAAAATTTATTGCGAAAAATATAACCTCAGCCAGGGTTTGAACCTGGGACTTCCTTACACTTTAGGCGGGCGTCTCACCAATTCGACCACTGAGAAATTTTTCTTTAAGAAACGTCGTCATCGTCGACCGGACAGTGGTGGTTTTTACTTACGAGAAAGACTAACGCGCGGTCGCCACGTCGCGGCAGTTAGTGGTACTAGTACTATTTATTCAGGTTAACATTTATCAAATCCTATGAGGGAATCAGGCGCATCGGATTAGACTCATGTTAGGAATTCCTTATCAGGGCATTCCTTACTTTCTCCCTATCAGGCCCTGACCATACATAAGGCATGCCTGATTCCATTTCTACTCGGGAAGCAGAGACGGAGATACGAGGTAAAATATTTCTCCAGCTCTCAAGGTAGTGTCGGTCTGTATGCATATCTTTTTAAAATACAGGTCGTTACAATGCATCACACGTGATATTACACAATAATATCTGCGCGAGAGGACAATTTGTACGCGTCTCGATAGTAATTTATTCTCGTAAACGCGCCCCGAAGTATCATCCGTGCTTTTAGGGCAAATATTGACTAATATCGATAGTCTCTGCGTACGACGTTGACTGAGTAGAAGTATCCATACTCCGTTAAATCGAATCCCTACACCTCCGGGAACACCGGCGCGACGACGGTCGGGGCGGAGGGGGGAGGAGGGCGAGAGTGCCCCGGAAGTGCGAATGCCGTGTATACGCGTTGTTACACGCGGGGACGCGAACCCGCGCACGTTCGGGCGCGGGCGAAGGTGCAGGGTGACGCGCGGTGGTGCGCTCCGCGCGGCGGAACACAATATTGCGGATCAATAAACCTCAATAAAGTCAATTTCTGTCGCGGGGGCATCTGAATACGGGAATTTTGTATTCCGCCGGCTGGAGGCAGAGCCGGCCGGGCGGCGAGGCGCTCGCGCCTCGAATACAGATTAAGTATACATTTTATATATTCGCGTCTCTCGTGCCGCGCGCGCGCACAGCCGCGAATTGGCGCGCGTGTGCGTTAACTCGCACGTCCCTCCGTCTCCTCCGCCCTTTTCGCCTCCGTGGAGAGCGACGGAAGAAGGAGGGTGCAGCCGGGTAGCGCCTGTTTCCAAATCAAATTTTTTCGGAAAGATGTACGGGTGGTAGGGCAGACGGGAGGACATATTTCGTTAGCGTAAATTTGTCCAAAGCGAGCAAGGAGAATTCCACTTGCGATCGAAATCAAAACGCGCGGGTGGAGATTGTTATGTAGAGGGCGCTTCGATAAATATTGCTGAGCACCGCGTGTACGCATAGATTCCTGGAGTTTCTCCGCCGTCCGATGAAATGTTCTTTATCGGGTTTATCGGGCCGCGCTATATTTGAGAGGATTGCGCATCGCGAATTCGACGTCTCTTGTGCAAACTAGTTTTACGTCTACTTGTACGCGGCTCCTCAAAATGCACGTTGCGCCCGCACACGCCTAGCCGCATCCCCGCTTGTCGCTCGGTAATTTGTTTCGTGGAAACGCGCGCGCGGCTTTGAAGGGCCCACCCTTCGCGCAATTTTCTCGACTCGACGTACACGGCGTGAGGAATATCAATACGTCGTTGAGGTGAAAGAGAGACGGTGAGATGCGTTTCGCATTTCTGCCAGGTCCCGCTAATAAACACGACGTGCCGTCGTAAGACGCGCGGGGGGGTTTTCGCCGGGCCTGTGTACGAAGCCAGATGCAGTTTTGCCGAAGTCTCCTTCACGCGTCCGAGGGACACGCGTCGAGCGGCTCTTGCACGCGCAGCGGCGTTGCTCGGCGCGACGCGGAAACTGCAGTCGCGCGTGGAATTGGTTGCAGTGATCGATCACACGGAAATAGAGCTCTCACTCGTGCGCCCGCGCACGCAACATTTGGTTTATTTTCGTAATTTCCGGTTTATCCGTGTCCTAATTTAATTTGAACAGTGTTTAGACTCGGACTTGCGTCACTTGCGAAGATATACCCGGAAGACTGTTCCAAATTGTGTCTCGGATAGTCGGCGCGCAAGACTTTTCAACGGAACGATTTGTCCAACGCGTTCAATTTTATAACAACCGAGGAAAACGTCCCCCATCCCACGTAAACTTACGTCGGTAGAATTCTCTTTGAAACATTTCGGCGACTTCTGAGAATATTTCATCAGGAAATGAAGGAAATATCTGTGTTTCTGGGGCGAAAATATCATCGAGATTTCCGCGCGACGAGAATGTCTCCCGTTTCATTACCGGAAGCTGCTAATGGAGGAGTCGCTTGAAGACTCGCGTCTGATTACACATGTACGAGCAGGATAGAATGTGATATCTGACAAAACTGACTGATGTCTTTCACGGGTCAGCGGTCCCTCGTGCTTTTAATTCGGAAAGCCCAACTTATAATAGATCCGTCCGTGTTTCTCTCGCCTTCGTCGTCACGAAGGAAGGCGACCTGCGTCCCGCACTTTTTTTCTCTCACGCATGGATTAAATCTAGGTCGCTGGTCATGTTTCACTTTGCAGCGCCTGTACTCAAATTGCACGGAAATAATACTCTGCCGTTGCGTTATTTCGCGCGCGCGCGCGCGCGCCGCGTGGTTTTGCACCACGCGCGACGCTGTTAACGATATTATTACGTGAAGTAACGCGGGATTACGCAACGATGCGATTTAATGGGAATCACATTACAACTTTAGCGCAAGCTTGAATTATGAATGGCCCATATGGCATTGCGGCGCGATAATAATATCGCGATTAGTCCGCGCGCGAAAATGATCGAATCGTGCGTCTCTCTTGCACGAAAAAAGGACTGCTATTCATTTGGAGAAGGACGCCTTGTATTTGGAAACTTTGAAGGTTTTTCAGTCGGCAGAGAGGGATTTCTCGTGCACCCCCTCGCACTGTGACGCGTATCGAAATTCGACATAAAAATTTGAATGCGAAGAGCTGTTTTCCAAGGGGGTAACCACACGGAAAAAAAAGATTAGCTGCCATAGCTAAAACGTAGTAAAATAGGGACAACTAATATTTTTAGTTGTGATAGCTAAATATTTTGCTACTGTGCCTATTGCAGTGGCGTAACTACCACCCGGGAAGCCCTGGCACGGTCTGGGGGCCCCAGCTTAGAAGGGCCCCCTAAATATTCTGGACTGTTACGGTCGAAAGAATTGGTCCCAAGCCCGTATAAGAAAAAAGGAGGGAGTTTTGTGTGAGCTATAGATTACTTACAGATAGCTAGATCAATGACAAATCTTGACTTAATCTTCTGTTCTATCCGTTTTTGTTGTCAAAAATAGGGGTTTCGTTTCCATTTGAAAATTTCAAGTTGACCTTCTAATGATCCCTAAATTTGACCCCTATATAAAGGGCCCTATTCAATTTTTGCCCGGGGGCCCCCAACATTGTAGTTACGCCACTGGCCTATTGTATTAGGTGCGACAGCAAACGGTTTGCTGTCGCACCTAATACAATAGGCACAGTAGCAAAATATTTAGCTATCACAACTAAAAATATTAGTTGTCCCTATTTTACTACGTTTTAGCTATGGCAGCTAATCTTTTTTTCCGTGCACTATACTAAACTATTGTCCTATCGAATACACGACTTCATTTGATTTCATAAATTTCATCTGATTACAAATAATCTCATCTAATTGCAAATAATTTTCTTATATGCACGTTTAAAAATATGCAACGTCGTTGAACCTCAAAGAGCTATTAGATTTTCTCAAAATATATTTTTCTTATTTTACTAAAAAGTATTTGCTTGTAGAGATAATTTCAATTAAGATTCTAGTATTCGGTCACGTGTTTCCTTGCTTCCCACTTTTCCCACTAATCTAACCTTGAGACCCTGTAATCAGAGACTTGCCATAAGAGTTCGTCAAATTCCCGTGTGTCAAAGTACGATTCTACGATCGGAGAAAAGTGAGATAGCCTATGTTTCTCTCTCACTCGCGGGAATTTGACGAACTCTTATGGTCAGTCTCTGATTACAGGATCTTTAGTGTAACCGTGGTCTTAACAAAAAGTAATTTCGTATTTGTGTTTACCGTTTATTGTTCCAAATTTGCGCGCAAAGGTGCATCAACGTTTCAACTCGCTGTCGTTCTACCAGCAACTACTCCAGTCTTATTATGAAAAGAATACGCGCTTATAGGTATTTAGATATTCACTAAAAGAAGTAAATTTTTTTTGGAAAATAAAAGCAAGCTGAGAAAATATTCAAATTTAATGTTTATTGTCTAACAAGTGAAGAAACTTGAAAGTTAAGACCAAACGATTACACGGGGATCTCGTAAGGATTTCATAATGATTTCGGAGACACTGTCCCACGATTACATCAAGTGGTTACCCCCTTGCTGTTTTCCCACTGGAATATCAGACCAGTTTGATTTGGATTCACCGAAGTCTGTTGCAAAGACAGATTTGGAGAACGGAAATTGATTAGGGCGAGCGGGAGGAAAGGCAGTACCCAAGTTTTCACCAAGCAATCGTGTTCGAGCAAAAGCGCTTTCCTTGTTAGATCAGCCCTCGGCGAAACTTGGCGGATTATTTAAGAACAAGCCCATCGGGTCGCGCGAATTTGATATGTGCGCCGAGGAACGAAACGGCAAATGGTCCAGAAAAAAAGGGATATGAACGGGAAGAAATCTTGTCGGAGCAGATCGACGGGAAGGTGGGACGGGGGGGGGGGATGAGAAGGAGAGAGACAAAGGAAGGAAAGAGAGGAGGCTCGGCTCGGATAGAATGGGGCTTCTATCGAGCCAAGAATATTGCCGTCTACGCACACGGCTGACGAGTGTCGGGCCGGCTCGCCTAAATGTTTTTCGGGGGTGGCTCGAAATACTCAGCCCCGACGGCCGTAAAACTACACGGTAAAACACTTACAAACTATTGGCCGTCGGGGCATTAAATGCGGCTCACGTGCGATATAACCAGCCTCGCGTATATACGAGTAGTAAATAACTATTCGCGCTAGCGTGTATTCTGATGCGCGCCGGCCCGAAAATATGCCAACGTGACGCGCGTTTTGCGCCCGTGTGTGCGCGTTCGTGCGTGGCGGGAATTGGGATCGTGGACAGGCACGTTTGCCGGTTATTACTGATGAGAGAATGATGAAATTTCTTGGCCTAATGCGCGAAAAGGCGCCGGCGGCGTTTATGTGATAATTTAGGCAGACTTCTATTCCCCCCCCCTCTCTCTCTCTCTCTCGAAAAAAAGAAAGAAAATAAGCCCTATTTTATGTAACAAATGTAAAAATAAATGTATGAGCACGTGTGACTAAAAAAGGAAAAAGTACGAGTTAAAATACTGGAAAGGTATTGTTACCTTTGTGTTACATTTATTGAGATGCATTATAGTTGTGAATTATATATTTATGTAAAGAGAAAAAGGACATTATACATATGTACAGTAAATGTGGCAGCATTAAAATTAATGCAGTTTTTAAAATGTATCCAGTTATGTTGCGTAAAACAAGTACGCATAATTATACATAAGCTTCTCATTGACTGAGACGTCTGTAAAGATAAATTCTCACGTTAATTAATTTAATTAACAGCCCTAGCTTTGCTGTTTGCATTGTTTTGAAATAAAAAGCGCGGCTTTCTCGCGGCCGGAAGAATTATCCGACTGCGAGGCGAACATTTTGCGAAAAAAAATTTTTTTTTCACCGGAGCGAATTTTTCCGCGATGTTTACGAGACCATGCGATTATTGGTGGACACGACGCGATGCGATTTCGTTCCGATCGCACGAAATATTTCGATATTAAACATATTGCTGTTTCGCGGATTTGCTGGAGCGTTTAATATTTATAACGTTGTTACGTCATTTGTGCGTGCATAAAAACTGCATAACGTACACTTACACGTACTCGACGTTCGCCACACTCAGGCAAATACGGCGATGTATGCAAATGCGTTTTTATCGTCATTTATCCGCTCGCGTTCGCGGCGACGAAATTTCGGAGTTAAATTTTGGTCATTACATCGGGACGGCAACGTAATTCCGCATAATTTCCCGGGCACGAAACGCGAAAAGCCCGCGCGGCCCGCCGCTATGAATAGGTCCGAATTAGTCCCGTAATTAGTTCTGATATTTTTGCCGTATAATCGGAAGAGAATTTCGCGGCCTTTGTCGGCCCAGTTTTTGTTCGACGGTTTGATACAAAACATCGCGAAGTGCGTTTGCCCGGTTAATTAGCATCGCCGTTAGCCGCGTTTCCATCGACACTATTGGAACGTTGAGCGAATGCGCGCCGCGCGTTGATTTTAATTAAAATTACTAACTCCCGCGCTACTCTAACTGCATAATTATTTGACAATTTGCCGCGCGGATGTCGACGCGCCCGGCAAGTTTTATATTCGCGATTGCATAACACATGCGCGACGCTCGTCATTAGCGGCGATGAACGACGAAAAAAGCATCAACGCCGAAACGAACGCTAATAAAAGATAGCCATGACGTGAATTAATTTGTCCGGGAAACTGTTATCGTTAAATTAGTCAATTGCGTGAATTTAGAACGTTGCGAGATTTAATCGGGGAATCGATGCTCTCGTACTTCTTTTATCGTAGAGTTAACGCGCTTAATGTGTCTGTATGATCCATTGCGCGCGCTAATAACGACAAAAACAGATTACGAGCTCGTTAACAGATAATGAAGGTATTCTCTTGGCGTATAATGCCGTTGTGCAACGTAAGTGCGCGATCTATCTCTCTAGTGCAGTCGAAGAGCAGAAAACAATAAAATGAAGTAATGTTCACGCTTGACGCATTTATAAATAGCTCCTCTATAATTGTAAAATTGTATACTAGACCGATTTTTCAATCACTCGATTCAAAGAATCTGTTTCCTCCGAAACGTTGACGTTTTCTTGTTGTTACTATTGTATGCATTGTATATCGTCGGTTGAAAAGTTTCTCTTGCTGGAGATGGTTGAAAGAATTTTTTTCTTCCGCTACAAAATTGTTCCCCCTAATATAATCTTATTCCACACGTATCTCGTGGCCGCGTGGTAACGGAGCCATTCCGAGCAAACTTTTATAAACTTGTTTAGGCGGTCGACACTGGTGACTAGAAAATCTCGCTTCCGCTTAAATTCACTCGCCGGGATTATGCCGATTCATGTAATATTTACACGTTTCGCGACCCTAGCGAGATTACGTGAGGTCCACGCGAATCATCTTCGATGGAAGTTTCTCCCTTTATGAGGCGAAACGCGTTCGCCAAGTTTCGCCGTAAAAGTGCGAGGGCAGCATATACAGCTCGGGGATTGTGTCGCAACGCGCCAAAAGATTTTCGCGAATTTTTTACATTCCGCGCATCAATGACTCGTTACTTGAGACGACCCGACAAATCGCAACAGTTTCCCTCGTATTCTCTCTTACCCCTTTCTTCTTTCGTTCTCCGTTTTCGCCCGTACTCGCGATCGCGTAGTCAGCGAACGCGTACACCGTATTATCTATAGGGTGGCCACTACAAACGGCGTGGGGTCGGAACAGAGACAGCTAATTATTTAGACACGCTTGGACGCCGTCCCATCGATCACTCCCACGAGTTCTCTCCCTCTCTTCCTCTCGCTTTCCGCTCACTATACCTTCCGCTTCTCCTCGCGTTGGCCGCACGTGCACGCGCGGCCACTACGTCGGGGTTTGAACTATGGAGTCGGTTACCAGGGTTGGCGAGCGCGTAAACATATACATCCTCCGTTGTATCACTACAGTAAAGCGCGGTAACATTTTCACGAAAATCGGCAACCATCTATTTTCATAAACAACATACTTTTCGGTACTTTTTAAATTACCGTTGACATCTTTCGTTCGTAACAATGACGAAGAGTGGTGAGAAAATACTGGTGAACGTAATTCCTGCGAGAACGTTATTCATCCGTGTTGTTGTCTTGAATACGTAATGCAGACGTTATAAAGTCTGATCTACAAAGTGCTCTTTGCGATTAGAAATGTTCTATTTTGTATATCGATATGCTTCAAAAATTTATCGATATTGTACGATTGCGTACAATGTACACATCCACAGAAAAAATTTCCGGATTCAATGCTATTACACTTCAACGTATCATAAAATAGGACCGATATAGCGCCAATCATATTTAATATAGAGAAAGGAATATTTTAATCTTCAATGAAAAATTCCAAAATCTAGAATAAAATGATAATATGTACCGTCTTTTGTCGAATATCGTGGTGCCAACTTCGTGCGTTGTAAGATGGGGGGGAAATTTATTCTAAACGCAAGAATATATAAACTTTTTTTGTTAATCATCATTATATCATTTTATACGTGCTCGAGTTTAGGAGTGAGCGATGAACTTCTATGCGTCAGCTGTCGTTTAAAATGCTGACGCAGTTTGAGCCGTAACTTCGAAGACGGAACGAATTTCCTACCGGCGGCGTTATTCATCAAAATGGTATACGCCTTTTTCGAGAAAGCCCGTGTCTGTATTTGTGATACGTACACACGGTACATAGTCTTATATTATATGCTTACACACACCTACACACATGTTGGAACGTAGCACAGGAAGGTGGCACTTAGACGGCTCGCATGTTCGTAGCGTAACCGAAGGCTCGCGCTCCGTGAAATTAAAATCAACCACCTTTAACGGTGCAATCTCTATTCTCCGAAGGCTTTTCCCGTCACCTTTTTTTTTACCCGGCAGTTCAAGAGACAATGGATTAACGTGGTGTCTCTTTAAAAACGCGTGATATTCTTCGCGTAATTAAAAGCCCTCGTGGCATAGCGCGTTTTCTATTGCGCTACAAAGCTCTGATCGCCGATCTCGTTCTCCGTTTTTTTTCCTGCACGGCGCATTTAAGAGAGCAGCCTGGCGGAACTTGATAAATTTCGTGTACATGTGTGCAAATGGACAAATCGATTATACTTAACATTATTACTTTAAGAGCAACAGATACTTTCCTTAGAAACAAGGATAGTTTGTAAATCTTCGCTCTGAAATGTTAGTCCAACTGTACTGTTAAAAATGAATGAATGGCCAGTCTTTGCTACTGTTCTATATAAATTTTACTCGGAATAACTTTGTCGTTTCAGTAATAAAATAAAAAGTTTCGACATTAAATTTATAAATCTCTGATCCGACAAATGTATTAAAAGACATGCAGGAATTGATAGCTTGAAAATGTAACAATTCAAAGCTCTAAAGCTAGCTCGAGCCATTAAAAATCTGAATCTGACGCCATAAATCAAATGCCGTGATATTCAATTCACTACGCAGAAAGAACTTTCAGAACCGACGATACTAAAATTAAAGCAGTCGTGAAGTAACAGACTTCTACTGTAAAACTTTAAAGTGTGTTAAAAAGTAACGAATGACGGGTTTCGTTAAATGTCTAAATTGGGAATTTTGTCGTTTAAAAAAAGGAATATTTGCCGTGACATATTGGATTTATATGTCGACAAATATATTGAAATAGTAAAAACGTAACGATTCAAAGTTTATGCTAAAACCAGCATAAACTATTAAAAATCTGCCGCAAATCAAATACCGCTACACGGAAAGAACTTTCTCTTAAAGTTTACCCTGAAAATTATCTAATCGTGGAACAACATGGCATTTTGAAGAACTTTATGAGCGCTTGAAATTTTACCATACACTCTACTACTAAAATCGAGGGGTAAACCGTTGACCAAAATTATGCCTACTAATGACCAGTGGGCATTACTTTATTTTATTTTATTTTATTTTACCTTTGTAATGCCCCAGCAAGGCCTAATGCCCAAAAAATGTTTAGTAATGCCGCAAATCTGTACACTACAATGCTCTGAGTGGTTTACCCTTCGAATAAAATGTATACTAACAATAAGTACAATTACTTAAGTAAAAAAGTATGATAAAATTTCAAGAAACTCATAAAATTCTTCATGATTACATGATTTTTAGGGTAAATTTTAAAAGGAAATTCTCTCCGTGTATGATTTCAATTCGTTGCGGAGAAAGATTCTTCAGGACACCGACGAATACAAATTCACGCAGTCGTGACACAACAGAGTTGCCCCGCAGTTTTTGAAATGTGTTAATTTAATACTACAGGTTAATTAAGTACCGTTGCAAGTGATCACTCCGTCATCGTTGTTTTTCGCCCACGTTACTCAACTAACGTGCACTTGAATCCGCGCTCTATCGACTCGCGATAAACGAAAAATAATTTTTTTTGGCCATCGAGATACATCCTCGATCCGCGGACCCATACATCAATCACAGTGGGAATCGTGATCGAGCATCGCTTTGTCGTTACATACATCTCACGGACGTTATGTTTTATGGGTCGGAGGTGCCATCGGTGTTAAGGTAACGGCGCGCCTTAAGACGTATGTAAACGTTTCTTATCGAGCGCACAGCAGGCGCCGTCGAATTCGCGCCCGCGGCGGTTTACCGCTGGCTTAACGTCAAAGTATCCCTCCGACCTTTTCTCGCCCTATTGGCGCCGGGGACCCGCGTCGCCCTCTTTCTCCCCGGCGATTTTATACAGCCGCCGTACGTTTTGTATGCACAACGTGAGCCGCGGAATGCTCGTCGCGCGTGAGACACCGGACTGACCGCGGATTACATTCGTGATATCCGGCGCGATCGCGTCCCAGCGGAAAGCTCACGAGAGAAGCGGGTCGTACTTACCTCGGGAAGCGTGATTACGCGAGATTACGCGACGCCGAAACGGCGACCCTTACGTTTACACGACCGTATACACGGGACAACAGTCGACCTCGGGCAGAATTACAGCGTTTTCTCCGGGCTTGTGTCGCGCTCCCCGCTGCGGTCTCGAGGAGGCAGCTCGTGCAAATTGCATACCCGTTTCATCACGCTCGTTTTAACGCGTGCTGTTTCACCTGAGAACAGATGTCGAAGCGACGCCGGCCACTCGCGGCAAACATTTGCTCATTAAATTTCAAGATAAATGTCGCGTTTACGCATCTAAATTAAATAAGACGCGCTTGAAATTGAATCGAAGGGTAAAATTGCGATTTGAAGAGTCAGAGTTGTCGCTACGTGGTGTTGCTGGATAACAATCTTTAACTTTTAAATAATAACGCGCGTTTAAAAGTTTGCAGGAACAATATGTTTTCGGATTTGTTCTCCGGAAATGCATCTCCGGATCTCGATACGAACATTACGGGTCATTTCGTACCCTCTGCGAGAACGTTACGTACGCTCGTAAAATTTTACGAGCTTTAGTTTTCCTTTCTCCTTCAATCTATTCCGCCGAAAATTCGTTGTTTTTTTTTTGGGAGGTATATCCGATCCGTGCGCGGTTATCCTCGAGCATAAGACCATATTCCACCGTAGGGATCCCCCAGCTCTACGACCCGCGGACTGAATCCGACACACCAGGAAATTTTTACGTTATATGTATGTACACGTGCAAGTGTGTTTATATATGTTGCGCTTTTGGTTATGCAATTAGGTCGTTGCTTAATTTGCATAAATAATCGCAAATAGAAAGAGCGTTAATAAATTTATTATTTTGGAAATAAAGAATCTCCCGAATTTATCTACATTTTTTAGTAAATCCAAATTCAAAAACTTTACTGTATATACGAATCAAATTTATTGTTACTGCCGTTATTTATTAAAAAATATTGACCATTTCTTCGTAATTTAATCTTTGATTTCGAAATTCAAGTAGGTATAGAAAAAAATTTACTTCGCGTTAGAGTGATTTTAATCAAATACCTCGATAAGATAAAATTTATAATATAGATAAAATTAAATAATTAATAATTTATTGAAAAGTTTTCCTGAAAAACCGATCGCGATAACTGACCGCGTAAACCGACCGCGAAGATGCGTGTAATTGTGCATGTCCATCCATGCAACGGCCGGCATCACCGCGTGCCCGGGCACTTGGCGAAAGATGCTGCATGCACAAGCGATCTTAATGCTCGTCCCAAAAACTGCCAAATCTCGGAAGTGTGGCCATCGACAGGAACGGACATTTAAAGACTACATATCTTTCAAACGAGCTTTGAAATGTCTTTATCAATGCGAATACTTTATACGGCACTCCCGAACGCGATGGGTACCTTTGGTTGTCCCGTCTTTAGGGTCTGTACTCTCTAAAAATTAATCAGTGCATCATTACTGTAAATCAGTGAATATTCATTGTTTTCAGTGATAATCCACTGATTGACTTTTAGAGTAACCCTTCAGGATACTTAAGCCCCTCCACCACGACAAGGTAGTACCCGAGGAGGGGATTATCAACAAGAAACTGTACAATTACATATTGTATATTTAGAAAAATAAATATTGAGTGAACATAAATTAGTGTTGCTATTTAATGCACGACGTGAGAGAGATTTATCCAATCGAAAGATTAATTCACAATCTTGATCTTGGGACAAAATCTATTTTCTCGGAATTTATCAATAATGCCTCATAAACTAATGATCCGAGATAAGCGATTCTTATCTCGTTAGAAGCGCTGAAATCTTAGCTTTCCAACGAGATCAGGATCATCTTGCTACGATTTTTCTGTGCGGAGATAATGACGATTATATCGACTCGCGATCTCGATCTCGGGACAAAATCAATTTTATTTTTGTAATTAACTAATGAAATCTCGTAAACTAATAATCCGAGATAAGCCATTCTTATCTCGTTAGAAGCGCTGAAATCTTAGCTTTCCAACGAGACCAGGATCATCTTCCTACGATTTTTCTGTGCGAAGTTACTGACGATTATATCGACTCGCGATCTTAATCCTCATTCAGAAACAGCAGACGGCGCGTATATGCGGCGTCTCGCGCGGCGATGTTTACTACCGAACGCCGGGTGCCTCGTATGTTTAAATGCCAGTTTTTTGGGGACGTAGTACTCTGGCGTTACGTGCGTAAAACTCGCGCGCTTTCTCATATGAATGGTGCGCGCGCGCCCGATTTTTAAAACGCTGTAACTCTGCGAAAAATCGACGTAGCGACACGAACCAAAAACCAATCTTCTTCGTTTCGCATCCCGCAGATGTCTACGCTGAATATGTATGCCCTTATCATGAAACTTGCACACAAATGGGATAAAAATTAAAATTCTGAAATATAAATTATACGTATAACTGCTAAATATAAAAATTGGCTGACAAACTATATTAGATTGTATAGCAAGATTGCCCAATAGAATTGTAATATTAAATATAGAATAAAGGCTAATGTAACGCCAATGTTACATATCAATAATTGCACGGTATTGCATTTACATTATTTCCCAATACTACGCTAATACTTTGTGTTATCCGGGCTTTATCGACACTTTATATTATAATTCAATTACAGATTTAATATTTTTATTTTCATTGCAAGAAAGTAACTGCAAAGTAACGATTCGTTACTATTTTAGTAACTGTAACGCGTTACTTTTCAGAATTAGTAATTTGTAACTGTAACTAGATATATTTTTAGCGAAAAAACTGTTATTGTAACTACATAGATACTTTTATAAAGTAACTTTCCCAACCCTGGTCGAAACGTCGGATTTAGATAAATAAACCATATGCCAGCCTAAAGCCGTCTAACAATTCTTTTTACTTTTATTAATTTGTTAAAAATGTTTTTAAATAGACGATTTTCAAAAATAAAAAACTTGTCCGGTCTCGCGGTCATCGCGAAGATTTTAGTGCGGCCCTCGTGAAAAGGTTGGGAATCCCTGCTCTACCAGCATTCCCGACACGTGAAGTAATCGCTTTCTCTCGTAGATGTAATTACGTCGCACTGTTTATAACAGTTGACCACGAGCAGATGACATCACGTCGAGTTTACTTTACGTGCGCCAAAACTGGACGACGACGACGTGCCTGCGGGCGTAGGAAGTTTATCAGCCTTTGCACCGTATCACTGTATACTCGTTATAATTTCTTCGGCGGAATTTAGCTTCGTTTTTCAATACCCCCAATTGTACGGTCGTAATGAATTTAACTTGCTACTTTTATTTGAGTTCCACTTATGCGTTTCTTTCACGTAAATATAAATCGTCGTAATTGTTAAACTATGTGTTTGTCCTGTGTTAAACTATGTCTTTGTCCGAATCGCACTTTGGAAGGGTAGAGCGCGGTATAATCGGGGAATGCGATTGAACTTTGTCCCATTTTAGTGACTCGTTAATTTTATTCCAGCCCGTCTCTCCTTAATGCTTATCCGTCTCCATCATCGGCTCTGACGTAATATGTCAAAATCACTTGGAAACTCGTTGCGGGAGGCTATCAACGAGCGGTCAAAGCACCGAGACGTTGGCATCCTACTGGCCACGTGTTGCGAAAAAATCCAATAGCCGTAGAAATTGGCACGAGGGAGCTGCGACATTCAGCCGTGAAAAAGTCGTGCCGGGAAAGTGTAAGAAGTTTCGGTCGCCGTGATCCTCTTCGTCCTCGTCGTCGTCGTCTTGGTCGTCGTCTTCGTCGTAGACGTGGGGACGCACCAGCGAATTCTCTGTCTCCGATGGTGGTTCCACAATTCACGACTCGCCCTGGCAGCGCCATTGCTTCTACGACGCGCTCATAAATAACCTCAGGGCGTACATTATTTCACCTCAGCTGCATTCTAAGTTTTGACTTGTGACAGTGAAATACGGTATGTCAGCTGGACTGTCGGCGGTCGCGTTGGTGCGATCGGCTGGGCTGTAGATAGGCGAATCTTATGTCATCGCTTACATCACGCGATTGTCAACGTCTTCGATAACGTATGTGACCTACAAAACTGCGTATCTTGCTCTCGAAAACGGTACCAATTTCTGAAGACATTAGGTAATCGAATTTCTCTTTATCTGGTGTTTACCGAGGAATTATCGAGCGGTTTGAAAAGAGAATTCTCACGCGGTTGTAATCCGAGTGCGATTACTGCCGAAGAGGCGCTTATAAAGTGTGCTGTTTTTATTTAAGATGAAATGGTAAGTTGAATGCGTCTCCGAACGAAAAATTACATGTTTCAATTTCCAACGCCTCAATACGCGAAGAGTTTCCGTTCAGTTTTATAGCAGAAATTACGCCCATACATTTTACGTTTTAACAATACCTCGCGCACGGATACGAAGAAACATGTGTCAACGAATGGCTTAGTTTGCGACTTTGGACGTAACACGCGCGCGGATTTCCGTATCTTTCCGTAATATCGTCCCGGGACACTGCGCGCACAATATTTCCACTGCATCGCGGGGAAAAATATATGAAAGTTCGAGGGACGAGTTTGGAATTTAGTTATCTGCGAGGTGTCGTCCCGCTGGGGGTGGATTCGCTGAGGGCCAGTTGTTTCGTATCGAAGGAGTCGTGGGCGAGATGCGTGCCGGGGACGGTCTAAATCAAAAAGAGTATTTGCATCGATAAAACTTCCGGCGGAATTCAGTTTTCTTTGACGTGAGCCCTCGCGAGAGTTTTTCCATGCTTGTCGACTCTCACCCGGGAGTTCCAAGTGTATACTCTCGGACGGTCGGAATATTTTTCGATACCGTGTTGCACGTTTCGCCGCAAGAACATAAAATTGAGGTCCGAAAAATTTGCATCGCGAAATAGGCTGGGCAAGTCTGATTTCTCACTGATTTCAGATCTCAGTTTGGAAATGCTCCATTACTGGCCAAAATTTTCAACAAAATGGACGAGGCTTGATCGTTTGCAGTTTAAAATGAATTGTGCGTTTTGATGAAGATTCGATTCGTAATCACTTGTCGAAGTTGCGGAGTAATATTCTTTCTCGTTGACAAAAATTTGGTCTGTCAAAATATGATAACAAATATGGTCAAGCTTAGCACAATTAGCACTTTAAAATGCCAGACATTTTTCACAGAGGCGTTTTGTATCGACTCCAACGCATAAAAAAGTAATGCGGTACAATAATACTTTGAATAAATAAATAAAAAATTGTAATGACACTTGATAGAAAAGTGGCATTAAAAAGTTGATGGAGAGGCTGTTTACAAAATTGCGCGATATACGTTCTTTGTTGTATCTGAGATAAGCTTTATGTTCATGGTGTGTATGTCGAACGGTGTTTAAAGATTCTCGCAACTAGGAAAGGGTGACTGTTACAGAAGCGTGGGAGAGTGCGCGGAGGACGTTGGGGTGTCGGTGGGCTAGGTTAACGACTTCCTGATGAGGCAATGTAGACCGCAACTTCTTCGTAATGGACTCCCGTGTCCCCCAATATCGTACTTAAAGTGGCCTCGCAAAGCCACCGTACCCCCGACTAGGCGTCTTATGAAAGGCCCCGACTATCAGAGATATCGGTGCAATTTGTAGCTTCTGATGTCCTCGTGATTCCTGGTGCCGCTCGCGCTTTGCTGATAGCCTCGGCGTTTCCGGCGTTACCAAGTAAGGCGATACTCCAACTATTTCAGTCGTTTACACGGTATATCAGAAATCGCAAACACAGATAATTTTGTCACGTAAAGTCGTACGAGCGAGAATGGAGAAAAACTACATAGGTAAATACAAGCAAAGATTCAACATGCGGCGTGTAAAAAATAATCTTCGATAATTGACGACTTTACCTTGATTTTCTTCGTAAGAAAAAGATATCGATTTCAGGCGTGTTGAAGAAGTTATTGCGTCTCGCGTAAGCAGATTGCGAGCATTGGAACGACTTAGCAATCAAGCTCTACGCATTATCGCAGTTGGAACTGCACTTATTCGCCGGTAACATTTTTAATGACAGCCGTGTCGCCGCGATAAAGCTTCGAGTGGAAGCTTTCGCCGCAATCTAGTCTAGCCTAGCATTCCGACGAGCCGGCGCCAGAATTGGTATACAGGCAGTTAGCTTGTGCACACACAGACGGCTGAGAGGAGCGGACTAACTTTATTTCATTGACAAGCGCGAGTGAGATCAAAATACCTCTCGAACTTCCGTTCCGTAAGTAAGCGGTGCTTAAAGTCCGGTAACGGATTAGCGGCGGATCCGCGCCTCCTTGGAAATGGAATATTTTACGAATCCGTCTCGTTAAATTGCATCGATTCGGCTCTCGACTGCGAGAATATAAATACGCCCCTGCAACTTTTCGGCGCACCGCGAGTGCTCATGCATTTTGTACGTTCGCTAATTTTAATCCCGGTCTTGAGCGTGCCGTCTGCGATTAATTACGCTGCCGCACGAAACGGGCACGCGGGAGCATCTGCAGTTTAGCGATTCTCAAATCTTTTCTATGTACTGCTCGCAATGCCTTTTGCTGTGAGTAAAGCGATACTAGACTGGGTAGTGCGAGTTGAGTGACATTAATATTGAAAGAGATTGGTTAAACGATTCTTTTATAATATGAAATCTCGCGGGATGCACTTCGGAAATTATTGATCTAGTTGATTTCGAAGAACTGAGTAAATTTTTATGTTAGGAAAAGTTGAAACAATTTTATACTCACATTTCACAGAGAAGAAGTGAAAAATTCTTTTGCGCGTGCAATATGTAAGTGTTTAATTATTCCTATCCATTGACCTCTCTTTATGTGAAATATCTATTACTATTGCGCGAGGTAACGTAAGGCGGATTTGCATTTTACTCGTTATACAGTGTCGTTGAATTAATCCTCTTATATGGAAGTCCAGTGTGCATTAAAAATAAGATTCTCATTAGATAAGTAGGGCTTAGCTCGTACAATATATTTCAAAGGGAGATTGTAGGAAACATAAAAAAATGTGGCTATTTTATATAAGAATGGTAGTAAGTTCTTAATAACGATGGATTTTTGTTTGAGCTCGACATTTCTAGCAAGTTAGTTAGTTACCTTTCAATACTTACTTCGCACACTCGTTGTACACGTATTTAATGCGCTACATATTAAATTACTATCAAAACGGCGTGACTTATCGACGCAAATTCAGAGACTCGACTACATATCGCCGAGCACGTACGCTTTAGTTCGAGAACAGCGGAGTTGAAACTCGGATATATTATTGCGAAGTTTTAGAATGCGCGGAAATGATTGATTATCTTTCGATACTTCGCACTCGACGAAGAATGAGAGATTAATTTGGCTCTGGCATTTCTTGGAACGCTCGAACGCGCTGTACATACGGGTACACAGTCCGTTCGACGGGAACGCAGAACGGAAGAATTAACGAGCGACCACGTGGCCGAGAGGGCGAGAGACGCAGATATATCGTAGCGTGAATTATGAAACAACGTGTTTAATGACGCGGCCGGATCCGACTCGCTGTAAATTTTCCACGAGGGGTTGAAGTTTTAAACCCTCTCCCCATGGCTTCCATACCATTGTCATTCCTCTCGTACGGCCCTCATTTCTGCGTCGTCGACTCCGCCATCCCCTCATTGACTTTCCCCGCACGTTCTGCCCCACCTTTCCGTCCCCGCATCCGGATACCGGGACACATTTTTCAGTTATTAGATACTTATTCTTAATTTTCCACCCCCCCTTTTCTCTCCCTTTCTCTTCTTCTCGCTTTTGTTGCACAGCTTTTTGACTAAAGGTCGCATTAGCGAAGCAAATCTTAATTTATTTGACTTCTTGGCATTATTACTTTTTCACATCGTCATCATTTTATCTTGGGAGCAAATTGGCTTATTTATCGTTGTACGTAACAAAATCAGAAACAGGATTTAACCTTTCGACTGCAGAAGGCGTGTATGTATACGCTCAGTAAAGTTTGCTCAGTACAACACAATTACTATTTTACTAAATTGATATAGTACTGGAGATATTGTTACATGTCGCATAGCAACTGATGAAATAACTGAGTACTTGGCCGTGCCGCAGTCAAAGGGTCAACAATTGAAGCGGAATCTTCTTTTCAACGAGTGCAGAGTTTCAAAACCAACACGGCTAACGTAGTGTCTATTTTTATCCGAATACGCTCGAATGAATAATATCTATTTAATGATGATGATCACGAGCGGATATCGCATTACCGATGACTAAGCCGTCGCTTCGGAGTTAAGTGAATTTATTCCGGCAATGTTGGGTTTAATTAACTCGAGTAAAGTCGACCGTTGAGTCGCAGCTATTCAGCGAGAGACCCCACTTTATGCGCGACAGCTTTGGTAGCAGCCAGGCGCCCTTAAATTTCGTAATGAACGTATTATTAGGGTGCGTTGTCCACCGAAGGGATGCGCGACAGTGCGTGCCAGAATTTATTTATGCTGAGTGATTATACATGTAGCCATGATGAAAGTCCATCCCCGCAATCGATACCTATAAAGATTTTAAATTCGTTCCTAATGCAATTCGTTAATCGTTAATTTTTGCTCGATGTTACACGTAACGTACATTAAAGGGACGAATGGTGCGCGATTTTTTATGACTGATAAAAAAGCTATTTGAATAATTCAATTTAAATAATAAGATTTGAATTAGAGATACAATTTTAATTCTATTAAACGAGTTATATCGAATAATAGTCTTTCGCGATAATAAGCATTTAATTTAATTATAAAATAGGTCTATACAGTGCGATGACCAAGTAATTGGAGCAAGTATCGTATAACCGAAATAGCTCGTTGAAAGAGCCGAGTTCTCAAATAATATTCTATAAATAGCAGGAAGTTCTATTTCGCTTAGACAAAATTAGTTATCGATAAAAAACGGGTTTGAATGTATTCCGATTGTATCGAATAATTAATTTAGATATTTTCTGTTATTTGGAGTATGTGATGATCTTTAAAATATATCATTTACAGTTATCTATTTACCGAGAGAAAATAAACATTACTTAGAAAATTGCTTGGGAGCTATTTAAATATATCTCAATACTTAATTTCTCTCTCGGACTTTTGACAGTTTTGACGATAGTCGATCGCCTTTAACTTAATGACGAATGGTTTGTGTTAGCCGAAGAAAATATATGTATACATTTTTTAAGCGTGCACTCGAAAGATATGCAACGACCAAGATGATGGGGCACCTGCACGCAACATCATTTCGGCTCGTTGCGAACGTGCTCGCGGTGTATCCTGGAACCGATGGTCCGCTCGTGAGGATTTTATACAATGGCGGATAGTGAGATCACTTGATCTCCTTACCCCGTCAGATTTTTGCTCGGGAGGAGACACATAAGAAAAATGTGGTGCATCAGGGAAGGACAGGATAGAGTGAAAGAAGGAAGTGAAAAGGGAAGGAAGGAAGGAAGGAAGGAAGACAGGAAGGAAGGAAGGAATGTAAGATGCAGTAAGGACCAGAAGAGAAAAGGGAAGGGATCTCTCGAGTGCCGGCTGTCATGCCTTGGGATGAAGAGCAGAATACAAGAGAGAAGGTCCTATAGTGATATTCCGCAAGCTGTTGTTAAAGCTTCCAGCGAAATGTGCTCCGCCAGACGGCGGGGAACTGAGGTATTGAATGCACGGCTTTTTCCGTATCGACACGGAAGCATGTCGTCCACCTGGTTTCTGATACTAGGAGAGATTTCGTTAGGGAGACTTTCGTTTTTAATGACGTTCTCGCAGATTGTATCGCTACACGTGGCAGATTGAGATTGAATTGTGCGATGTGGAATGTAGGGCTTGGCCAATGAAGACAGATAGGTAGGCGATAAGTGTGGGCGGGTAGATAGATAGATTATTGTGTGGAATAAACTTTCTGAAAGACAGTACCAATAAATTCAATGGAAAGAGAAAAAGATACAACATTTAATGCGTAGAGAATTTAGATTAAAGTAGAGGAAAAGTGCACCGTATAATAATAAACATTTCATTGAAATTTAATAAAGAAAAATAAATAATAACGAGCAAATTGAAGACAAGAAAGATTTTATATATACGCGCACATATAGAAAATTTTATACATACACACATATATAAAATTTCTATAACAATTAATATTTGAAATATCATAGCACAAATAATATTGCTAATTTTTTATATAAAATATTTTCCAATTCACTTAACATATTTTTTCAATACACGTTATATGATATCTAATGACATCGGTAAATACAGCTGCTGTCATTTCTTTCGTTCGTGTAAACAGCGATGCTGACGGGCAGTGGTTTACAGGCCTGCAGCTCGCATCTCGCCTGTACGCCGAGAATTATTATGTAAAATAATCGTCGTCGACAGAAGATAATTAGAATTTCAACGTTGAACTTTCGCGCGAGCTCGGCGTCTTGCCAGCGACGTAGAAAGGAATCTCGACCGTCTAGGAGCTAGGCACTGCGAAACGTGCGTAAGCGGAATCTTGAAAATGCGCGATAATGAGCCGAGGCGAACGTGTTAATGAAACGACGTTGTGTTGCGTGTAGGTATCTCGACTCGCGACGACGAGGATCGTTGTTAAACTTTATTAGACTCACTTCGCCGTGAGCGCGTCGCATGCAACGATATTTGCACGATTCTTGATATTCCAAACGAATTGTCGAGCGCAGAACGTGCTAATGCTTACCGTTAACTTTCGACCGCCGCTGATCCATGACTCGGACCGAATTTGTGTACGAATGTATTTCAAAACGTCAAAGATTTCAAATTGTTATCGAAACTTTTTACGTAATTATCACGTTTCGTATAATTACGCTAAAATTATCCGGATGATTAATGAAGCAAGGAATGAAAGCTGGAATTGAAACTTTACTTCCCGACGCGTTAACGTAACTCTTTCACGATAGATATCGTGTAAAAACATGCGGAAGACGTGCAGCAAAGTACCGACTCATTTCTGTAGCGACTTTGAATATTACGGGCTCAGTTTTTAATTTCTTACACAGCTACTTGAAACAGTTTTCTTTGATATCTCAATTCATTACATTCTCGCATGTGAATTAAATGGAGTGAATAAAAACGTATCGTGTCAGAATACGAGAGGGGATCTAGTTCGGCGAATTTTTTTACATCGAAAAGCATTATAGCACATACGCAGTGAAGACAGAGTGAATATGAGATAAGGTTTTTAACAGCAAAAAGATATGTTGCTGTGCGAGTAATTGCGGCACCGTCGTTCGTCTTAATTTCGTTTGCCGGGATATCTTCTTCTGGCATTAATGGCGTATTAGCATTTACACGGGTGAGAAAACACCGGCGACTGTTTGCACTTCGGATAGTTCGAGTCCGACAATACGCTCGCAACGGAAGCCTTTCCGCCAGTGTAATCGTTGCGGTGATAATAACCGATGGTAATTAGGTTAATGGAATGACACTGTGCTATGCAATTTTTTAAATTCAGCACTCGCGCGATGCTAACGCGTCGTTCTGCGCGTTTTAAAATTTCGCTTGAAACTGCCGGGTTATTATTTTCCCAACAAGTTTTTTCCTCCCCCCACGTTAATATCATTTTTGAAATAAAACGGCGGGCTTGAATAAATTCTTTTCAACTAAACGCGCCATTGTAATAAATAACAGATGGATAATTGTCGTGTCATTCTCTGTTATTTCGTAAAATTGTTTAAAAGATTTATCGTCTTTAAAAATTGCTCTTTTTTCGTTGTGTATGTGGCTCTCACTTTCGTTATTATTTATACATGTAGTATTTCAGTTAATCTTTTATATCGGAAATGTCTCGCTAAGCTGCCTCTTTGTGCGCTGTCGAAAAATTAAAAACTCGATGTTCAACAGAGAGAAAGATTATTTGAAAGAGGAAACAAGAAGCTTTATTCCGCTACGTGAAGTAAGTGCGTGTCAAATAACATACATGTCGAGTAAGTTCGCCGTTTATATTGGACGACTAATGACGTTGTGACCGTTCCTAATTAATATTAAAATTTGATGATAATGCACTCGTTTAAAATTTGAGGTAATAAAATTTATACAAGCTGTTGATCGCTTGTATAATTCTTCGCTCGCTCACGCGGCGGTGCAAGAACGACGATGAAATTTATCGCATAAAATCGCAGTTCTCAATTAGCCGGGAGTACTTCGAACTGCTAATCTACGAGACCACGTTGCTCATATTGCACTTCGGTGTTCTCCGGCACATACTTTACGCGACCGGGCGCGCTTAACGCGCTAGCGTACGTACCGGGATGCACGTAACTATACGTGGCTTAAGCGATCTCTCTCTCTCTCCCTTTCTCTCTCTCTCTCTCTCGTTTTCACCCTTCGTCTACAGGAGTCCTCGGGCCGGGCCGAAATTAGAAAACTTTTTATGTACGCCAATTTTTAACCAGCCCGCGCTCTTCAGCGGTAATTACTTTTTAAGCCTCTCTTTTGCATATTATCTTCGGCGGCCGCGCCCTCCCCTACCGTTTCTCCTCCTCGTGACTCGCGTTGTAATTTAAAATTTGTATCATGCCGAAATCGCGCCGCCTAATATCACCGTTCGTTCTTGTCGCGCGTCGCGTCGCTCCATTACACCGGCAAACTTACAAGACTTCACGTTTTGCCACCCCCTCCCGACCCGCGCTCCATTTCCCTTTTTGCTCTCGACGCTCTTGTATTCATGAATTTTCGCATTTCGGGGACGAAGAACAACACAGGGGGTGGAGCGAGCCGACGGTGGCGCTCGCACGACGGTACTTCTTTGTCGCGTTCACGAGCGTCGCGAGTCAGGTGTATTGTCATTCGTAGATTTTTCAACAAGTAAAAATTCACAGGATTTCAGTTTCTAACAGTAGCTTCTGTCGCTCTAGTGTTTACAAAATTTTCAAGCTAGTCTTTTTGGAACAGAGCCTCATTTTGTAGCTTTAGTGGAAATAGTAGAAATTCAGTTATTTGTTCGCGCGGAAAAATGCTTCAGCTTTTCTCTCATTGAAAAGCGTTTTAAAATTCTTCATCGGCAAGAAATTTGTGCGTTCCAAATTTTTAAATTTGCATACAGGAATTCATAGAAATTCATCCTAAGGGAGAAATGTGTGAAGTTATGTATTGCGATATGAAATTTTCATGTCCCACGGCGAATAGCAGGTTAATTGCGGTAAATTGCGCCTTTTTGAAACAACACAACCTTCAGCAAGGTAGTTCCAGATAGAAATCCTACCGACGCTCATGATCACGCGGACTTTTCCCGACTCTTTTTCGACGGCGGATTTCACCCGCGATTACGTAATTATTCTTCGCACGACGGACATTTTGTTCGACCGTCTCGGTGGGATGCGTTTTTTTTTGTCGACGGTCCCCGGTCGGTGTTTTCGCTGGGGAACGGAAAATACATCTGCTAATTTGCATAGTAAATTTGCGCGGTGCACCGTAACGTTTTCCAGGACTTCCTCCGCGACGAAAGGGTGATCGCGGGGAAAGGGAGAGAACCGGGAACGGGGGGATGGATGTTTGTTTGCGGACCCGTGTGTCGTGCTGATACTTCCTTGACCCCCCCCCCCCCCACGACATCGTTGTTACGCCAAAACAACGAAAAAAATTAGTATTCGAGTTAATAGACCACGAAATGGAATTAATTTGTCCCAACCGCGTGTGTGAATATTGTAATTTGTAAAAACTCCCCACCAATAATAAACAGCGGGCAAGCTTCGTAATTAGCTTCGTAATTTACAGACCTGGAGTATTAAAAGAGATACACTGATAGAAAAATATGCAGTATTTGAAACTATAATTGCGTAGTGACATAATTACAGTCAGGGATATCATTTTTGTAGTAATTACTGCTATAATATTAGTAATAGCAACCATATACACGGAAAAAACAATGTAGCTGCTGTAGCTAAAACTTAGCAAAATAGGGACAGCTAATATTTTAGTTGTGATAGCTCAATATTTTGCTACTGTGCCTATTGCATTAGGTGCGACAGCAAACGGTTTGCTGTCGTAGCAAAATATTGAGCTATCACAACTAAAAATATTAGCTGTTCCTATTTTGCTAAGTTTTAGCTACAGCAGCTACATTGTTCTTTCCGTGTAGACACATAGTGATGCCAATTATTTAAAAAATTTACTATAAAATATAAGCATTTAACTGTTATTCTATTAAAATATCCAGGTAATGAATAGTAAATTGTTTAATTATTTTTATATAGTAAATACAATCGCAATAATAGTGAATTTAACTACATTTCTATCATCCACCTTACTAATCACATGGTAGACAAAAGTGAAGTGGTTCGGAATGTTCTCACTAGAAGGACTTATCTTTTCTTTGAAAGATGCTTTCTTGCACTATTCTTTATGAGTCCAAAGTGATGTGACCCATGAATGAACATAGTGAACGCAATGTATATATAATAAAAAACGGGGAATGTTACTTCCGATATAAAGACGATTATTACTATTACATGTAGTTATTCGAAATTTTACTTGTGGTTGTTATTGCTCGTTTTGGTTTATGACAACCATATCATAAGTTGCATGGATCAATATTGTGCCTATGAGAACTATAATACATTGTTAGGATAACCATAACTTACGTAGTTGGAAGAATTATAAAAATGCGGTTGGCTCCTAAAATGACTATAAATTATAGTGGGATTGTAACTGCAACGATTTTTTTTTCTATCAGTGTAGTGTCGTGTAGGGTAGACTGGGTACAGTTGTAACGGGAGGTCGGTTGTAACATTGCAAATAACTCGACAAACATTTAC
>NW_011967227.1:1724643-1744924 GCF_000949405.1 Vollenhovia emeryi | reverse complement strand
CCCTAATTATTAGCTTGTGAGATTATAACGCAATCGAGCGCTTGTCAGCAGCTCAGGGTGCTTTTAGCGATTTTCCCCGGGTATTAGGAACATCGCGACAGAGCGCTCCGATTTGCGTGGCGGATGAAAAAGACGAAGCACGGGAAGAATATTGGCCGCGGGGCCGCTGCCTCGGCTCGCTCTCGAGGCTTCTTCGCTGTCTCTCAAATTATCGTCGGCCGCGCCGGCATTGAATCGGCGCATCGAAGCACGAAGGCAACCAGACTTCGCTACGGGCGCTCGCCTCGTCTGGAAGAGCCGCGCTCTGCCGCTTCCGTGTCATTTCGCGCCAGTAACCACGAGCCGTCTATTATGAAACCGGAAGCATCTGGTTACCGGCGTGGCGTGGCGCGGCATGGCGCGGCGACGTGTTACGCGAGGTACGCCCTCGTGATTTTTCCTCGCTTCATCGGCGGCGGTCCCCGTTCCGAGACGCAGAAACACGATCCCCCTCGATCGACAATGCGATTCGTATTTCTGAAAATCGAGCGGAAGCCAATATACACCCAACCCGCACCGAAACTTACTTCGCACAGCGACCTGTAATATCCTTGCCGCAGTTCTATCGAGTCTCTGATTCGCCGTTTATTTCATCTGCGGTTTCGCTCAATCGATTGCAATCGCCTTCGAGTTGTTCAGGTATATATACGTCTCTGATACGTATTAAAATTACTTAGCACACCTCTTCTATCTCAATTAATTATGGTTTAAGAAATAATTAAAAAGCCGACATTTCAATTGCTCTTCCGTAAGATAAAATTTATGGATTATAATTTAACTATAAATTTATTATTATAACCTACGTAAAATATGAGGGACTGAGAGAAACGAATGAGGGAAAGAAAAAAAGGAACACGATGATTATAGATAAATTTTTCTTGTGCTGATTTATCGCAAGATTTTCTCTCGTCCAGTTTGTACTCCGCTGTCTCTGTCTGTCTATCTTCGTAGAAATTAGAGCGTGTGACATTAATAGCTCCGATTTCATCACGCGAATATGAAACTAGTAGATATTTCTGGCATAACAAAGTTCTGCCAACCGAGCGCAATTTTGTTAAATAAAGGTGGGAACTCTCGAATCTGTCGAGTGCTAAATTAAGAAACTTTAGTTACGACAGGTAAGAACATGCCATTATACGTCGTTAATAGTATATCAAAGAGGGCTAAGTGTTAAGGAAACTTAGTTCGTTGTTATAGCTTTTCAAGATAATGCTCACGATGAAGAAAAATAAAAAATTTACCGTCGATGTTTTTATTAAGTGACGCAAAAAAGTCTGCGTGAAACTGGTAAGAAGTTTTTAGAGCTTGTCGCAATTTATGTGGATTGTTTCAAAAAGATAAATCGTGACAGTCGGTGAAATAAAAGAAGACATGCAGAATAATTCCAAGTTTTAGGGATATTCTGTTCTACTCGGTAAGAGTGAATTAACGTTGCTTTCGCTTTCAGTGGAATGCGATTTCGATACACGATTATTATTTCCATAGCAATTGATTTATTGCGATTTTAAGTCTTGTTTTCCCGCTAATTCCCCGATAAAACTTAATCTAGAGAGTATTTCGTACGTCGATATAATGAACGATTTTCTCTTTTTGTTTCAGGTAAGTCAGTAAAACGACCAAGAGAAAGTAACGATGCTGCGCTCGAGTGGTGTACAACAGGTCGCGGTGCGGTAACGTTGCAATTAACGAGACGCTCGTAATAGTCGAATCGCGATAGTGCTGGGTAGTCGACATAAGCAGGTATTAAAAAAAAATAGATAAAGTACAGAGTCCGTTACAAGCTCCGGGCTTAGAAGCCCGGAGGATTCCGTGTAACGGCATGGCGCGGAAAGTCGTTAACGACAGTTTAAGCTCGCTGCAGTATAATGGATCGTACGGCTGTCCTATTTAACTACACGTAATACCGACCATCGCTGGTCGCTGTATGACTGTTGCTACAAGTAAAGGAAACAAATAAATCTAATTTTCCCACATTTTGCTCTCAAATACATGCTTTGCGTACACGCCAAATCCGAAAACGACGCTTTAATTTTGTTCAAACTGCATTACGGGTGGTGCACGGAATTATTGTTATTATTTGTATTATTTTCGGCCAGATAATATATAATAATGGTAATAATAAGGTAAATAATACATTTGACATAATAAATGAAAAGTAGCACCGTATATATTAACATTTTATCAAGATTTGGTATGATACTAGAAATCCAATATCATTCAATCATCTATATTACATTCATTATGCAAATGAAATTAAATGGATTCGTTGTATTGGCCGTTAAATACATTCGTTATATTTTAAAAACAGGTTTAATAACTGATAATAAAAGTGAGTTATTTAGGAGCATCGTGGAGCAAGGAAATACTCTTAACGAAAGAGTGACGGATTTAATATTATGGTTCCTATTTATAGTCGCGTTTCAGCGGAAATACTTATGTTAGCTGAAACCAATTTCAACATAATATAATACGGTTGAATAAATCAATTTTGGGATTTTAATTCATATTCGTTACGTTCTATTTGCAATCGAGATTTAATTATAGAATTCTATTCTACGCTTAGATAATAATAATAAATTAATAATTCTTTTCAAATAAAAGTTGATTACTTAATCAATCGTTTAAATAATAATTATTATAAGAATTAATTAAATAATTTGCAGTTTGTAATACCTACAGCTAAATTTTGCTATTAGTATCACTTGCTTACGAAGCAAATTCACTCCTAAATAAATATTTAAATAATTACATGTTCTTTACAAAACGCTTTTTTAATCAAATGGAATTAATCATTATCTTAAACCACTAATGAGTTTACTAAACAAAGTGCCAAATATTTGTAGTAACAGCTTATTTATCGAAGTTAATTTTAAACGTATTAGAATAGAGTATTCACATCTGTTTGATAATAAATATTAAATCACCGTTTTTAATGAGATCATACGGTCTTAATATTTGTTTTGCAATTAGTACATTCAATACTCCACTAGAGCATAGATGTGCAATTCAAAGAAATTATTTTGTATTTCGAATAATATTTCTCGTAATATTTGATTAAAAATTCCGCGACAGATGGTATCTCGTGAAATTATCTCAACAGAAAATTCAACCCCAGACACGTCGAAGATTCCGCGACTCGAGAAGTTACAGTCACGATAAATCTAGGCAAGCCCGTATACTACGCACCGCATGGTGACTGGTATTTTGGTGATTACATTAATCCGAGTTCGAGATATTTATGACATAATATTTTACGGCCGAAAGCCCTGTTGCGCATGCGATGCACCAATTTGTGCCCGTGCTTAACGCGCTCTGCTTGGCATTCCATTATCTACATTGATCCTCGCTTTTCGTGTATTTTATATTTTATCGGCGTCGTCCCTAGGGCGAAATGAATTTCCGTTAGGCACTACCGAGCGATGTTGACCGTAAATTGCCCACCGTTTGATCGCGATCGAACGAACAAACACGCAGAATTTCGTGGCTCAGGAAAAATTTTCTTAGTAAAGTGTCGTTTATATGAAACTTTATATCTTTACATTGCAATGTTGAGACTAATAATGGTGTATTACGGCCGTACATTTTAAAAAGCATAATGTATTAAAATATATACGTATATATATCGTACAATACGTATAGAATTCGTGAAGACTGTTATAAATCCAGAAAATTTCTTAAATAAATATTTAAAAAAATATATTTGAATAATTCTGCCAGAAATTTATATTTCATTCTCTATGGATGGATTATGCAATGTAAGCATTGCAATTTATGTAAGAGGTTAAAACAGTTACGGTTACCGAGATTAACTTTGATATTTTATGGACTACATTGCAACTGTATCATAAAGATAGTAATTCTTATGTGAACGAAATTTTATACGCTCATGCACGTCGCAAAGTAAAGACTATCATCGTTGAATAAACGTTCCGGATAATTCTTCGGCCGGGAACACGTCCCGTTCCGTGCGACAAGTGTAATACAGGTACACGCGCGACTGTTAGTTCTGCCAAAGTGGTTGCTGCTTTGTTTTTTAATTTTTCCCAATTACACAGTACTGTCCGCTTTTGAAGTGCGCTCTCGACTGTTTGCCGGGTTTTAATGACCAGGCATGCAAAATTAACTTCGTTATTTGTGCCACATTATTACGAAATAATGCGTTTCTCAACTCGGCCGTTAGTTTTGAAAGCCGCTGATAAACGTAAGCCGCATACTCGGGATAGTTGGTACAAAGTATAGAGATTAGCTGCGCCACTTTAAGATGCTACGACAATACGGCATTGTCATTGTTATCCAGTTTCGATTTATTCTCTCGGATAGAAGAGACGATTTCTGGTAAAAGTTTCGATCGTCCAAGTCCCGCCACGGCAACGCGTGGTGCTCATTATCCCGAAGATTGTTAGATCGCATTATTTTTCGTTTACGACTCCGGCGTGTCGCGGATCGGCCAAAGCAAACAAATAGTTTTCAATAAGAAAGTTTCCTCGTAGGGGGTCCAGGTGCAGGGAACTTGTGCGGCATGGGTTTAAGGCACCGGGGGAGCGAAACTTTTTCTCAGTTTTTAAAACAGTTCCGCGCTTTTCCAACATTTAAAGACTACATAGTTCGGGGCACTCACCCTTTTTACTCCTTCTGCTCCTCCCTCCCTCCCTCTCCGCTTCGGGCGCATTCTGTTACCTATCTGGGAGTGTAACCGAGTGTTTTGCCCGTTCGCTTCCGGGTTATCTCCGCAGCAACTTGAGGCATTCCGCCGCGAGATATCTCGGGGAAATTAATATTCTATGAAAAATCGCACGAGAGCGAGCGGGCGATTTTACGGAGCGGAGCAGAGGAGCCGGGAAAAAGTTTTTCGCGATGCGAGATCAAGATCGAACGAAATCAAAGTTGCGCCAAGCACGCGGTTATTCTTCTTCCCGCGGTAAGAAAGCCGGCGTTATCGAGACCAGCGTTCGAATGCCATCGAGTGGAATGAAATAATGATGAAATTGCAGCCGGCGCCTTGCCGATACCTCTCTCGGTTTTGACATTTCTGATATCCAATCGCGCAATGTCCCGGCTCCGTCGTTCCCGAGAATTCTCGAGGTACCAACGACGTTTCGCTAGATTGAATGAAGATTAAATGGATTATACTGATTGGACGGGGGGGGGGGACTCTGGTCGAAAACTGAAGGCATCGCCGTCATCGAACGCCGTTTACAATCCTAAAGAAATAATAGGTTTGTCGAACTGAAGTAGAATGACAATAATGAAAAACGTTTGCGAACCTGATCTGACAATTACTCGTCGCAATTAAGTTAATCCGACGTTGAAGCACGAAAACCTCACGCATAAAACTTCACCTTGTGGTTACCTGAATTATCGGGTCGAGTACATCTCGTCGGGAATAAATCCCCGCGACGTGCGTCACGTTGAATTCTTTCGCTCCATTCTATTTTCGCGGTGGCGGAATGCGCACTCGTGGCCGGGCAAGGTTAACGCGAGATCGAGTGATAAGTAAACGTATGGTTATTTGCCTCCTCTCCCCCGTCCTCTCACTCCCGCGCGCCGCCGAGAACATCTCGTACGAACATCCCCGGGACCATCGAGATATTCCAGGGGCCATTGAGCGGAATAAAATAATGACAGAATCGCATCGGGCGCTTTTCCGCAGCGGTACGTGCGTCCAATACCGGTCGCAGCAGTCGTAGTGTAACTTATCCAGTTTGAAAATTCCGCAGGGTAGTGCTTTCGCTGGTACCGACATTCTCAGTATGTTTCCCTCGTGATTTTTCTCTTTGAGGACGCGCCCTCGCGTAATTCGCTTTCGTCCCGTCGATGTAGAGACTGAGTTATTCCGCGAGAAAAGAAATGAGGCCGTTAACGCATCTTCGAATTTTAACGTACAATGAAGTGTGGTATTTGTGTGAGATAATCAGATCTGTATGCGTAATATTTGCAGTAGTATTTTCAGAAACTTTACAGTTTCGAATATGTATACAGGGTGTCCCATTTTAACTTTCACACTCGAATATCTCGAAACCACGGCGGTTTCGGGAAAAGGTCAAGTCCAATTTTCTAAATAGAAATCCATACTTTGTATTGCAGATTCTGATTCTTCGTTGAAAAGTAAGTAACTTTTGTCTGAAACATTTTTTTATTTGCCTAATACTTTTTGAGATATTCAAGAGAAAATTGATAAAGTTTTCAATATTTAGCCCATGATATCTCGATAACTGTTTGTCGGAGAGAAAAGTAGTACAGGACTTTTTTTTATTTGATTTGGTCTCAGGAATATGCTGTTGTAATGGTGCTTCAATTATTGAAAATTTTTGCGTATTGTAACATACACAAAATTTACATTGACGAAAATTTTCAATAATTGAAGCACCATTGCAAAATGGGACATCCTGTGTATTGGAGAAGAATTTGGCCATTTATTAGCAAAAATACAAAGAGCAAAAGTATCATTTTAAATTGGATTAAAAGATAATTAGTTTCCTCCTTTTTCCGCGTAGCAATTATCCTTCATTAATTTAAACTGTTCAGTAAAAGTTTGTATTTAAATTGAATGAATTTTAATATCAGGATAATGTCGTTGTAGAAAAATTCGCGCGCGTTGAAAGGCGGCATTGGAATTCTAAAATTTTACATTCTAAAGTAAATCAAGCTTGAACGGTAAAACACGCTTCCTCATCGTTATGAATATTTCAGTGAATGTTAACGAATGTACGAACATCTAGCACTTGACGCGTCCGTTGTTTTTGTTCTTATGACGTATCTAGAATAATTTACGTGCCGTTTTTACTAAAAGATTCAAATATCAACGCCAAGTTCTACTCTGATATATTGCAATGTTGCTAGCCAGTGAATAAAGTAAAGCGTGCGGCGCAGCTTCGTTTAAATAAACAAAATCGCACATAAAAATTCTCAGATTGCCATATTATTTACTGATGGGCGATTAATTGTCGTCCATACGTTATTCATCTTTATTAAACAATTTTAATATCCTCGTAAACACGCGCCGCGATATATCATCGGGTAATACTCTTATCGCGAGCTGCGAAGTAGGGAGAATTGGATAGAAGCGGAACATTTTTCACTTCCGGAATGATATACTGTGCCCGGTGTAAGGACGGCTTCGTCCTTTTACACCGAGGCATCGCTGAATCTCTTAAGGATCGCGGAACTCGATTTTCTCCAGAGTCGTAAGTAATAAAAATTGCGCCGGACGACAGCTAATATTAGATGACATTCCGATGCGTTTTTATTGCCGGTCATTTAATTTGGTAAAGTCCATTTCCGTCGCGTATCGCGTTTTACTGTCAAACTACGTTCGAATTACCATCAACACTGATGACAATATTGCAAGAGATAAAAAGTATGATATAATTCCTTTACGATGAGATTCCAGATTAAAATGTCGGGCACACAACGCGGTGGGAAAGATATTTTGCATGTAAAATTTTATATCGAATTAAGATTTTTTTTCTCATTTTCATCAATACTGCGCCGCGCAAATAGAAAAACCGTTCCTACGCGGAACATTAAATGTTTACTGCTTCGCAATTAATACCTGTCGATATTACCGGTACCATTAATCGATCTACTAAACTGATCAATCTAGTACAACGGCAGCCTAGTATACGCCAGCGATGCTAATTACGACGCAATGAAGGTTTATTCGTTATTAAACGCGCCCATTATACCGGCCAACTTTGGCCCGCATTTCTGCAGTTACGTGCGGTAAACACTTTCCGAGTTAGTAACAATCGAACGCGAAGATACCATCGCGCGCGATTGCTGCGTCATGACATGGTAATTCTGGAGCATAAGCGAGCTCGCGGCGCGAAATAAATGCATAATAAACACCGTAATGACGCATGTCGCGCGGAAAACACTCTCGTGGCAAACGAGAGTGGTAAACGATTTTTCGATACATTCTCTATTACGTTCGGACGTGGGGGAAACGCGCGTGGCAATTTATTGTATTGTGCGAGTTGTATTACGTATGTTGTATTTTAATACGTTTCTATTTGTGCCGTGCTGACGAGCGCGATTGTATAAATAAACCGTAGGGAGCTGAAAACTCTGCATTTCGATGAAATAGAGTCTGCAGCTCTTGAAGCGTTTCGCCGGGCTATCACGAGTTTATGTTAATAAAATTAAAATTTCAGGCAATTACAGAGAGGATCCACGTTTACGCGTGAGGAGAATTTATGGCCGCAAAAATTTCAGTATGACGATTCGAAAGAAATGGGAATAAGTTCGTTCTTGACGAAGTTAACCATTATTACTTAGTAATATGAATTGTTTATTTAACTTTCTAGATAGGTACCTTTAATTAAGACAATTCAAAGCGGCGAATCGTATTTGACTTTGATCACGCTTCCTGTATTTTTCGAGCTTCTATTCTACCGGCTTAATAGTTTAAACGGATTTCATCTTCACAGTTTTATTCAAGCGTCGGAAATAATTTAAGGCCGGGCGGATTAATGAAATGTAATCGATCGATTGGTATTACCGGCGGGTCGAGTAATTTTCGCAGGAGCGCCACATCCGTCTATCGATCGGCTCGTCTCCTTTTTTACCGTCGGTATTCGGAGCGATCGGGATATCCCGTGGCTCTCGGTCGTGTCAACCTTTCGAGGGCGCCCCATTGTCCTGCGGCTTTCAGCCTCGGAAATGAAGTAATGGAAACGCGGCTGGATCTCCCTTTCCTGCGCCGCACGACGTACAATTTTACTCCTTCCTTTTTTTCTCTGGCCCTCTCTCACCCTGCCTTCATTCCGCCGACTCGCTTCCGCTAGCTTTCCTTCATCCGTCCTTTCTTTCTATCCGCTTGTCACCGACCGCACCCCGGTTCGCCGCAATCGTATTAAGTTCGCTGTTTCGTCGTCGAGTTGCGTTTACAGTGTGCAACGTGTCCAGCGCGAGGGAAGGGCTTACGAGAATTCATATCTCCAAATCGTTTTGTACACTCTGGGTACTTCGTATACTCCGGACTTTTCCGCCAAACGTAAAATCTCGGGCCGACAGAGATTCGAAGGAGTTAGAAATTGTTTCTAACGATGGGGGATGGTAATCGTTTCTAATAAATATCAGACTGTGTTCATTTCAGATTATTGTTAATAGAGACTTCTTGTCATTTGATTATTTATCGTTGATTGAACGACACACATTTTAAAGAAATTATATAAAATACGATGCAACTCGAAGAAAAAAATGTGCGAACGTATCTATGTCTTATCAAGAAAAACACTTACAGAAATACTCCAATTTCCCCAATGTCTTAATGAAAATTGTATTAGGGCTAAGGGGAAAATACAGCAAAGGGATAGTGGACGTCGCAAACTGAATCGAGAGATTTTTATCCAGTTTTGAAAAGAACATGTTGAAGGGTCACTGGCCCTTTAGGAGTTAACGATGGCTCTGGCTCTCTGCTCTTTTGCTTTACTCCGCTCTTCCGTTCTTCTTCGCTATTTTCCGCTTGTTTTCTCTAGCACGCGTCATCGGACGCGACCGCAACGATCGTATTAGCACCGCCTTTCTTCCGTTCGTTCCCTTGGACATAAGCTTATATCGTCGGCGCACTCGAATTCTCCGGCGGCGTTCCGCGTTCTATCCTCTTCCGGTCCGTCCGGTGGCCGGGCCTCCGCCACGGTACTGGCTTAGAAATACAATAAAATTGTTCCTCGCGACTACTCGATCTCGGGGGCCCCGCGTAAAAGGCTTTCGGAGATTTCGAGTGGTAATTTATTTCCGGCCGCGAGGGTCTTGTGAAGTGTGTGGCGAGAGTCACGACAAAGGAAAACTATCTCCTCGAGTCTCGTCAATGTGTCGTCCTTGGTCCTCGACTTTTTCTTTCTCCTCCCTCGACCCCACAGTTCTCCCTCCACTTTCGCCGTTTCTTTCGCTTCTTTGCTTTCTTCCGCTTGGGGAATCTTTCGGAGTTTCAGGCACATTTATATGTCGTTTGTTTTGCGACTTTGTCGCCGCAAATTAGGATGAAAAATCAGTCGTCGGTGAGGTCCATTAAAACTCTCGCCTGGAGCAGTCATTTCTCGTGCGGCGATGCTTACGAAATAATTCTTTGTTGGGCTCAATAATTTCTTTCAACTGCTAATTGCTCGCAAATTTATAAATCTCTTCGGTCGTATTAATCATCAGATTGCCACCACAAATCTGGAGAAACTCTTTAGCTATAAAATTCGCCACTGATTTTTACTCGGTTTGTTGAACCTCAAGAGTGTGAACAAAGGCATAACGGTGTAAATCTGTATTGCCGTTATATTGCTAATGAAGACACACTTTGTAAGCGCATTAATATATTTCATTGACTTACGAGCGTTATTTTCGATTTCTGTCGATACGTGCCGATAATTTAATGTCCTCAATGAAATAATATAAATTCCAACGATACGTGTGTAGGAGGATCGGCTCATTGTCGCGCTCATTAATTATTACTATATGGGACATATGTCGACGGCGAGGCAAACGATTTATTGGTACAATGAACTAATTACTTTCTAGCGTACAATGGTAATTGTAACGCGCATTCCCGGTATATTAAGCGTCGCGTTCGCTCCATTGTACGTACCATAATGGATATTATGTCATACGGGAAATATCTCTGCTACGCTCACACAGAACTGTCGGCGGACGCTCTTTTCGCGGGGACGCGCTCAGATGATTTCACTCTTCGTCTCGGAGGGAATCCATTTTAAGCCCTGTTTTTTTCTCCAGCCATGCGAAAGCCTTTTAAATCCCGCGTGCTCGTTCGACCGTTTCCTTTTTTTAATCCTGTTCCTTCCGCACACTGATATTTTCAGTGCTTAACTCGGGGGGGAAATCGAGGATTCTAAAGTCTCGGCAATCGCGTACAACGGATAATATTCATATTAACGACATCGCCTTCTGACGCTCGCGCGTAATATTATATCATTCTCTACAAATATCGCGTCGTATTAATCACGCTGCTATCTGCCGTATTATGACACGGAGCAATAATCCGTTTTACGGCGTTTTCCAGCGTTGTCTCTTAAAGCAACGTCTGTGTCGTTCGCGGCGTAAAAATCTGCCGGGGGGAGGAGGGGAGAGGGGGAGAGGGGGGAGGGGGGTCGTAAAACCGAGGTCCGCCAAGACAAGGCTAATTTTCCGCGTAGCTGCGAACGGGACGTTACGCAAGCGTCCGTGGCGATATACAACACTATATCTCCGCTCGGATGTGCCTTCGAAAGGAAGTCTTTTAACAGCGGCAGGACAGCACTACGATCCTTTCCTATGTCTCAGATCCTGTCAGCCTTTCTTCTCTGTGATCCCTCCCGTCCTTCGTCGTGTATTTCACCGACATGGCCATAAAGGGTCGTACACGCGAATACGAGTGCCAGAATTGACTCCGTAACGAGCGCTGTAATAACAAACGAGCTACGACGTAAGTCAAACGAATGGGTCTTTTACGAGTTTCGAGGAGATGGCGTCGTAAGGAGGGAAAAACGCGGAGGACAAGCGCGGCGGAGAGAGAGACAACGAGGAGGGAAGAGCTGGGTGTCACGGGCGAGACACTGTGGCCCGAATATACGGGAGCCCAACTATTAAAAAGATATTTCGTGTGAATTTTTCGCGCATTAAGAAGCCCCCTCCCCCCGAGGACTCGACTCGATGATGCTTTCATTGTTATCTTGTTATAGCGTTGTTGCGCAGTCGAGCTCATTGAAGCAATTCCGAAAAGACGAGAATGCCTTTTAAAAACCTATGTCAAGTCATCATATTATTTAATTAGCAAGCGATTGCAATTATGTTTACCATTTGCAGAATAAAATAAGAAGGTTCTACACTCTTTAGAGAAATTAATAATTTTTATAGCTAATTAATTATCTTATAATTAATATTGTTACGATACTATTATACATTGATTGTCGCATGTGCTGCTAGTTTCTTATCTCAGTTCTAAATTTAGTGGTAGATATATGTATACTGAGTTTTGAGAAGGTTACATTATTTTCGAAGTAAACGCGAACAAAGGAAAACCGAATTATTAGTTCGAAATTATTACTGAAACGCGTCTGTAGGTCTCTGTAATGTGCGCCGTAACAATTGAATCGAAGATTATTGCTTCTTCTACTTGGCGAAACGACGGACACAAGCGCAGAGAATTCGCAGACAAGCGGGGATAATAGCGAGGCGCAACGGTGGCTCGCAATATGACACTGCGTGCTCGGCATCAAAAAGGAAATGCGGACTCTTTTTTTTTTTTAGATATCCGCTTATTTTCCGACCGCGTCGTTTTGTCGCGCGGGCTTTTTCAGATTTTTAATTAAAAATGCGGAGCGCGGCGGCGGGAGGCGATAGGTTACACAGGAGGGCTCGAGCCGGGGATAAGCTTTGTGCGTGGTATATAAACCCCGTTTAACCGTCGCGCCGATATACACTTTCGGCTCGCATGTTATTACGGGGCCGCGATTTTATGCGGAACGCGTATACATTCGCGAATTAGGGCTGTTTCGGCGCCGGGCGCCGCCGAATTTTCGCGATAACCCGTGCGATAACGGCCCAAGTTACGGTAATCTAATCGTAACCGCCGTATTTTCCGGCGCGGATTTAGACGCTCCCGCCATTACGCCGTCGTTGAATTTTTATGCCCGCGATTTTACGCCATTCGGGGCCAGATACGGTTTCGGACGAGCGAAAATATGGGGTTAAAACGCGACCGCAATATTATCGAACGCGCTTATACGGGCGATACAACGCGGCGAGTACGCGAGAGTGCGCGCCCGCTTTAAACGCCTCGCGTTATCTTACCAACGTTCCACGTCATGCACGTATTGCATAATATTGCAAGAAACTTGAATCCTACTGAAACCAGAGACGACAAGGTCGACTCCAACTTTATTAAAGAACAAGGTGATTACATTTCTTCTTATTAAGTTGTTTTAAAACTTTGGGTTTTTCTGGGTTTTTTTTAACGTACATAGGAAACTTGAAACACGTTCATGTGTCTTATGCTTGAGTTACATCTATCGAATTAGATTAACTCACTTCGCTTTAGATTAACATATATTTTACCGGTAAAAACACTATGTCATCTCTAAAAGTCAATCGGTGGATTATCAATGAAAACAGTGAATTGTCCCTAATTTCCAGTTATAAGTATACTACTGAAAATCGCAGTGGTATACTTATAACTGTGAATCAATGATTATTCACTGTTTTCAGTGAAAATCTACTGATTGACTTTTAGAGAGTCAATCTCGATAAATTAACTTTGTGATTATAATTTGTAGATGCTTGCGTGACAATTAGTTTTATAAGTGCGACTCTATGAAATAAATTTCACACGTGTCTGGCAGCACAAGAGTTAAGAATAGCGCATTACAGATGAATAGCGTTTGACTTTTTAATATTTTGAATATGCAATATTGATCACAGGCATATTTGTGTACGCGCACGAAAATATGTAAATCGTGCAATGGAATTGGTTGGGCGGTATGGAGGGAAAGTCGAAGGAGTGCCGAGAAGTAGAGTCACGTAAGTCCGTTATTAAAAACGTGCCAGTGGGGTGGTAGTTTTCAGAGGCAATATGTGGTTGTCTGTGGCCGCGAGCAACGAGACTTCCTCGTCCCGCCAACGCGGGGCCCTTTGACGACGGCGCCCAAGTTTTGGATAAAGCTCTTTCTCTTTGTTCACTCCTCGCTCTACTGGCGCCCCGTAGCCTCCCACGTCGGCTTCTTCTCTCAGGTCACGGCGAACCTATTTCTCTCTCGCGCAGCCACTTGAAATTTAAGTCGTTAAAATTACATTAGAGCGAGAGAGAGAAAAAAACGTAGACTCCAATCCCGTATGTAACGCCGTTCGGTAATTTAGGGTGAAGGTCTGAGAGCGGGATCCGCACCGCCGATCACGAATTACCGGAAGCTCCGGAAAATAATGAATGTTATTCCTCACTCTCTTCCTCCCCCTTTGCAACCGCGGAGAAAGGGGTAAGGAGATGGGACGGGTCCTCTCGGAAGACTCGCTTTCCACTTGATAGCGCCTTCGTGCGCGTAGCAGCAGCGGCAGCAACGGCGGCCACCTCCTTCTACCCTTCTCTCTAATTCGACTCCTCGACCATCGCCAACCCCCAATCTCCAGCCGCCACTCGGTTATTACTGGTTGGTCTCCCGGGAAGACGTTATTATCCGTGCGGCTCCTCCGCGATGAGTTTCTCCCGCAGGCTGATTGACGGCGTGAAAAACTTGCACGGAACAGAACGCGCCACACGTATCGACATTTCGCGATGCGATCGCGTCATCTAATTATCCACTTGAAATTACTCGTCGTCGCTTCCTCCCTTCGCTAACTCCCGCTCGTTTGAATAGATTCCGTAAAATTTGAAAGTGCAAAATAATTCTCCCTCTTTTTAGATTTCTCTCGTCTGTCTGTTTTTTGTTCGATATACTGTCAAAAAATAAGTCAACCTTGGTGTCTTTCTCTCGTTTAAATCCCGGAAGAGTTACGCGGGAATGTAACGCGCAGCAATGTTGCTCTCGATTCTGCTACCATTTTCCAAAACGGTAGACTGCGTTTGGGGAAAAAATGGCGCGCACCTGCAGCCATTCGTTGCGATAAATACGGAACGGGCGACGGCGCACGGGCGCGGCTCCGCAACTGACATTTGTTATCGAATGACAAGCTTCTCCCCGTCGACACATTTATCTTTCGACGTAGCGTCGCGGTATGGAGTTCATTTGGCCCGGTACGTACCGAATATGTACTATTACCGTGAACAAATTAACTCGCTCTCCCACCGTCCACGCTTCTCCGCCCGGCGATTCGCCCGCGTGGGAAAGGGACGTCTGGCTAGGCGTGTAGATACCGCCGAACACGGCCGGGGTCTTTTCACGTTTGCGCACGTTGGCCGACACTCGTATCAATCGCAAATCGGAACAAGCGGACCATACGGACGGGTCCGATGAACGGACGAACCGATTACGTCGGATTGTCCGAAATTTTTCCCGAGAATCCCCGCCGTGCCGCGAGCTTATCGCGGGATACACTTTTCGGTCCACACTTGTTCGGCGCGAATTCACATACCGCCCGTACCCGTGAGTTCGGTAACTTCGACGAATCGAAAAAGTAGATTAGATTGTGTCAAACGAATGTCGAAATATAATTCATTTCTATGTAGCTTGTAAGCATCGTGAAAAAAATGCTCTTTTCTATAATAACCAAGTAAGGTATTCTCTAATAACCAAGATATTTTAAACCCGCGAAATGTGCCCAAAGGTCTCGAGCAGAGGAAAATTATCCTTTATGAGATATGCTTTTAATATGAGATAGCGGTGTTTCTACTAAATTAATGGACATTATCTGTTGATTTCACCACGAATTTATTGTCCTTCGAGTGAAATCTGTTTGGCGGGAATTTAATTTGTTAGATCGTGTAATCAATGCGAGAAAAGATTTGCGATTGAATTTGAATGCTGAAAACCTGCTGTCTCATAATTCGGGACTTTCCTCTATATTTTCCGCATCTCTCGGAAACTCGGAAAGAAAAGGTTGATTTTCGAAAAATTCAGCCCCATTGGAAATGAATCGGCGAATTTCTACTTGAGCGTCGTCCATAATACAGAATCATAAATGCAAAACCGATTGGTGACGTTGGAGCAAAGTTATCTTCCGCGAGGCCACGCACCATACCGTTCTCCGCCCACGTGTTCGAGGGTTAAATGGCTCGCAGCCCACGCGATACGCGGCGAGCGTGCTCGCCCCCCCGTCACCGTGTCCCAATTCGTTGCTCTCATCTCCCATCGGTCGATGGAGCCGTATAAAGCAGATGATAGATCGGGACGGGCAAACAAAAAGTCGCATCAATGGCTCGTCCTTCTCGGCGCGGCGGCGGCCGTTCGTTGGATAACGAACTATTCTCTGCGCGGCGCGACACAATTTTTAGCCGGTGTTACGCGTTCGCCATCGGCACATTCGGGGTATCGAATTAAATCTCCCTCCCGCCCACCCCCTCTCTCGGTTTTTCTTCGCAACACGGGCGAGCGTTAATAGATCCTGCCCCACGTGGGGTCTCGCTAGCGCGTCGACGCGCGCCGCGCCGGCCGGCATCGATCCCGAGGATCGATATAATGAAACGAGACGCGCGCGCGACGCAGGAGCGAACAAAGGGCCGATGAGAGCAAACAAAATTACGCGGATGGCTCGTCCTCGATGCTTTTCCGTCGCGCGCGAGTGCAGTTCCTGCGCCCGTCCGTTCCGAAGTAACGAACTGATCGCAAATCGAAACGCGCTATCTCCGATAAGCTTTACTCTCTCTCGCACGCGAATTAACTCCATCCGCTCGGCACACCGTCCTTCGCGAAAATACACATCGGAACGCGAACTCACGTTCTCCGGGCGTAGAGAGCGTATCTCTTCACATCACTATCGATAAGTCGCTCGAAAAGTGCTTTCGTAAATTCAGCGAGTATTTATCATGGATCGTGAGGAAGTGGAAAGAAGTCACTAAAGAATCAGCGCACGATTGCTTTGGCGCCCATCAATTTCAAGAGAGAGATTTCTTTCGGGATTCTTCAGGATCCGGAGAAATTACACGCAGATTGCAGCGTTATACATAGAGAACGATAATCTGCTACGGAAATCGAAAAGCACGACGACTGTTTTGGCACTTGCATTTTTACAAGTGTCTCGTGATTCAACGGTTGTTGCGCGACAATTTGTAACTCTTGATAAACTTTCGCCGGTACCAGTTACATGCCATTTTATACGCGTTGAGTAATTAAAGAATTAAATTTTGCGAGACACCTGTTAATTTAGACCATCTCGCGCCTCGTTATTCGCCGTCATTGATCGCAGCTTAATCTTCTCGCACGTCCGCTTTTCCTCTCGGCAAATGATTGCACGACGTATTACGCCCGTGAAAAAGACGTCTCCTCGTATGGAGAGCGGCGAGCGTGCATTAAATTTGAATCTGTTAGGATGAGAGGGCGACAACGGTGGAATATCAACAGATGGTGTTTTAATCGCGGCACCCTTTACCGTTGAAAGAGTGGGTTATAGGGGGGTGACGCGCGCGTGCGGGGGCGAGAAAGGGAAACTGTCAGAGGGACGTACTCGGCGCGGAAGCGTCGGAGGACGAAGGACGAAGAGGAGAACGAGTCGCGCGGGGGGCGCGGAGGCACCGCTGGATGGTCGGATAGTAAATGATTGTCGATTAAAGTGTCCCCTCCGGTCAGGACCACGGCAGGCCCAATGGCTGGATTGACAAATGGTTCGCGAAATCTGCATTCGTTGCGAAGTATTCGCTTGCCAATTTTGTCCGAGAGTCGTACTCGGCCATTTGTTCGCTGCTCGTTCTACCATGAACTTCATGGAAGAAATGAACCAAAAAAATGAGAAAAAATACAAGGGGGAAGAAATAAACAGACGCGCGCGCGCGCGTCCGTCGCATTTGTCCGTCTGGATCGTGATCCTTATCGACTTCGTCCCACGGCGATCCACCGATAGACGCGCTCTCGGCGATGAATAAAAAAAAAAGGAAAAATTGTCGAAAGTACCGTCGAGCTCGTGCATAGCCTTTTTGTACTGCGCTCCCGATATCGATTCGATAAGCTGCTAATTAACGGAATGAAAAGCGCGAGTGAGCTCGGTCGTGGTCTATTCAATATCTTCAACGATATTTCATTTTGAATAGAAAAGCTTGTGTTGAAAATTATCTAACATCTAGCTGATCTATAGGTATTTAAATAAGTTTGATAGGACTTTAACGTAAAATAAATACGCCTGCCAGAAAATCCCTACGTGAACAATAAGCAATAGGAGAGGAAAAATTAACTTCTCTTTTGTTCAACTACACGTCTCACTTTCGTGTCAATGGAAAATATTGATTTCATTTCCTTCAATGGTTGATTGCACAAATATTTTTGTACGTAGTTTGCGATCGTTAATCTTTAGAAATCGGAAAGCCATTTTTTTAGCTTTTAAACATCACTTTGGTATATACGTATAAAACAAATGAAAAAAAGGGAGAAAAATCTGAAAAACTTGCGAAGTAATACGACCGGTTTCTGAAGCTTAAAGTTGTCAAGTGTTCGGTATTTACGACGAACGGTCACAGGTAAAAGCAGATCAGAGCGATAAGTGTTTTATCGAATGAACGTCGATCGAGTTCTTTCGGGCGCTGTCGAAGTATTTTCAGCGCGACACGCCTCAGCGGCCAAATATTCGCGGCACGTTTCGAATCGTCCAAAGTATCCGAATCGTCCGAGCGAGTTGAATCCGAGCGGCTTCTTCGTGCGTACTACGATCGTTTGATCGTGCACAATTGACAAGGAATTAAGAGAACAGAGTCGAAGTCAAAGGTCGGGTGCCCTTCACTTTGAGGCTTGATTGTTCGACGAGAGAATACGTCGCGTCGACGAATCGAGCGTCACTTTGGATCGCTCTGATAAATGATTCGACAGATTCGCACGCTTCTTTGTCTACTCCACTACTACGATTTGTCTTGTCTTGAATCTCTTTCGACCTGTTGTACGTTAACAAGCGGAAAATATGCTGGCATTTAATTTTCTGAACGGCATTTTAGTAAAAGGGCAAACGAATATCCGGAAACGGAGAGTGGATGATGAGCGGTGGAACAACAAATTAATATGCGTGTTTAATCCTTAATTTTAAAGGTCGTATCGTATTATTCAAATATTACTATATAAATTCAACGATATAACAGAAATAAGCAGAAAATACTGCTTCGAGCTCTCGTGTAAAAAAGGAAGTTATTTCAATTATTTGTACGTTTATATAAATATAAGAAAGACTCGCGTGTAAAAAGTACAAATGAATAAATTTCCGTGATACGCGGTAATGAGTTAAATTTGTAGCGAAACAATTAAACTGCGCGGAACACGACCGATTTCATTTAAGCGACGGCCGTTGTAAGACGGGAAATGAAAGTTTTTCCGAGGCGATATAAAACGAGACTTTTCACCGTTGAATTATCCCCGCGCTCCTGAAAAATTAACTTAAAATCTTACCGTCGTGCCTCCGAGGGCGGCACCTCGGCGAGGCAAATGAGAACGGTGCAACGTTACAATGGCGATTCAAGGGAGAGGGTCGAGGGGGGGGGGGGTCAATTTACATTTAATCTACAAACATTCTTACACTCCTTGTCTCGTTACTTTCTATTAAAAGGGAGCTGTTGGGCGCTGGAATAATACGCTTGTTTGCCGGGTATGTGCGGCGATCGATACCGTGGCGCGATAGCAGTGGTCCATATCGCTATAGTATCTCGATCGTTCTTTGGGGAAGTTGGGGGCGAAAAAAGAAGAAAGAAAGAGCGAAAATTCCACGAGCGGAACCGGAAAAGGGAGCGAGCGATGCCATTCGTTCATGCTTACTTGACGAAATCCCGCGATGTGTACTTCTCCAACTAATATCCGCCGTTCATGATTGCCCGACACGGCCACGGGCCGATAGTCTCGTCGAGACTGCGAGACGAGATCGGACGGACAAGCGCGCGGCTATTTAGGCTCCAGATTTCCAATCAGGAGTATTAAAGCGCTCGCTCCGCCTATCTCGCGTCCGCCTCGAGCCGTCATCCGTCGGTGTACCGTACGGTGCGCCGCGATATTCATTAGCAAATATTTGAGCTTAAAATGGGGCGTGCACACACAACGCCCGTGTTACGTACCCATCTGCCGATTTCATAATTTGCGCGGTGTACGCAATTGATCGCGCCCCGTGCGACGAATGCATCCACGTCGCTGTATTTTCGTATCCCGCACGTACCCGCGAGATCTATTTTCGCGCCGCATGCCGGCGTGAACCAATGCGCTCGTTATATCGACAATGTGCGTTATATCGAGATGAATCTGCAATTCCATTTATAAATCAGCATATGGAAATGGGAAGGTAAAATCGTTGGATTTGGAATTTTAATTAGCCTCTTCGGCTGCGGCGTCTTCTATTAATTTCACCGGGAATTTTCATGTTAACGTTGTAATATGTATTTCGATGTGCATGTCGGCTGCGCGACAGTACATAAACCTGAAGAATTTATTTCTTGGAGAAATCGCGAGAACCGTACTTTTATATTTTATATAAAATATGCCATGTGCTTTTTGACGCCAGTCTCTTACATTATAAATTAAAAGGATTATAATTGAAAAGCACAACGGCAGGGAAAGGTTGCGGAGAGACGAAGTACTCCAAATACCCGAGTGGAAATTGATCTAGCTAATCTTATTTTACGGTTAGTGGCTGTACCACGCAGGCTAGATATTTT
>NW_011967227.1:1697257-1723853 GCF_000949405.1 Vollenhovia emeryi | reverse complement strand
AAAAATTTTTTTTTCATATATTTTTAATCTAGCCCAGGCTAGCTGATTACTAGACAGGGACTAGACAGTCATTTTGGCCAGTACCTAAAATGCAAAAGCGTTACATTACTGTCTCAGCGCTATCTACTTCGGCTAGACAGGGGCAACATAAGACACGTATTGGCTAGCTCATGACTGGGTACAAGTGAGATTAAATTTCTACTCGGGATATTAACATAACATCGTTGATAAAGCAGCGAAAGATTATGGGGTTAAAATTATTGGCTACAAAATTGTGTCAAGCACATTTGTGCTGAATCAAGTTGGGCTTCCATTTTCTCTAGTACAAATTTAAATATCATTACCAATAATCTAACCATCGTCGCGACGAATTCAAATCTAGTTCCAGGCGGTTATTGGTTTTGTAAATCAGCGTTTAACTCGGAATCGAGCGCGGCAACTCGCATGACAGGTCGGTAATAAACAAAAACGAGGGCAGGCGTGAGGAAAAACGCGACGCCGCCACCCCTCGCGGGCGTCAAGGTGATAAATCCTGCGGGGAGGATGGCGGCTCTTGCTCCTTTCGAGTTTTAACTCCCGCAACTTTCTTATTTATGTGTGGTACGAGCACGAATGGATTTCGCCCGTTAAAGTTCCCGTTGCTCTCATCGAGGCGGTTCGAAAACCGGCGCATCGAAGTGCGGACCCGACGCGACGGGTCGTTCCGAGAGAGGAATGAAGGCGGTCTCGGCTGGCGATTTAAATAAAAAGAGTGCCGTTTCTCGCCGAAAGTTTTTCGACGGCAATTACGCTTGCAAGCGTGTAACCCTCCGAATATGGGTCGCGCGTAATTCGCAATTTTTGCCCAAGTTCATATCGAACGAGAGCCGGTTTTATGCGCGAGGACTCGCAAAATCTCCCTGTTATGCATACACAAATGGCTGATTATCAGCGACAATTAACATATTTGGGCGATCTCGGCATTGTTAAGTAACAATTGAATTCGCCATTTATTTAGCATTTCCATAATATCCGCGATTGCATTTCCGATAATGACGAGGGCAAAATAATATGTCCGGTTATTCCGAGGCGAAAGAATTATCACGAATCTCGCAGGCGCGGGGACGCGACGCGATCTTGGGATTCGGGTCTGTGCAGTTATTTCGGGCATCCGGTTATCCGCGCGTAGTCGGGTTGAACCCCCGTTGAACGAGGGGCACCCGCACATGACTGTCACGCGGGCGTTACACCATTATCGTAATCACATAAATCCTACGCGCCGCCGCCACGCATACCGATTCGTCTGCGTCCTTTAACACGCTCGGCTGGTCGCGTTACTTATAGACTCCGCGCTCCTATATATCCTAATCGGAGTCTCTCAGATTCTCCTCTCTTCTTTGTTTCAGGTAGGTGAGCAACGCATATCGGCGCCGTCGTTGGTCGTGCCAACCGGTTATTTATGTGACGCGCTCGAGTCGACGGTATGACGTCGACGACAAAATATCGCCGAACGCTGCCTCCCTTCCCGGCAGCGTTCCCCAGCTAAGGTTTGACAGATACGAATGCAAGACGTCGCGCGTCCCGACGTCGGCGTCACCGTCGTCGTGCGTTTAAAGCGGATCTGGATCGAGCGAACGAACGCGAACGAACGGAGTAATATTTAAGGGTGTTTCTCGAGGGGTAAACCGCTGAGGGCATTGTGGGATACAGATTTGCGGCATTACTGGGCATTACTAGGCAATTTTTGGGCATTAGGCCTTGCTGGGGCATTATAAAGTTAAAATAAGATAAAATAACATCAAACAAGATAAATAAGATAAAGTAATGGCCACTGGGCATTAGTGGGCATCGGTGTACAAGATTTTGGTCAGCGGTTTCCCCCTCGGTGTTTCTTGAGAGAGATGGGCGCTAAGACGCGCCGCGTAGTCACTTTTAAGGGAGAAAAATGTCAGGCGAGGACCTTCGTCTCAACGCGAGCGCAAACGATGCCGCTTCTGCTAGCGGCAGCAAATTGTTCATTCGCGTTTGTGCGCGCGTAACCGCGTCCGTGCTTTCGTGATATCGGGTCACGCTAGAGCTTGGAATCCTTTCCACATGGATGGCGCGTAATTTGCGTAACGTGATTCTGTTCGCTCGATCTATAGATTTCAAATTTCAAAGGATACATCTAGGATACCTAAATTATCGTGCTTTAGTTTAAATAATGAGACGCGTAATAATTCTCGATTAATTATTCAATAATTAATTAATAATTGTGAAAATTCTGAAAACATTAATCGTCTTAGAAAAATTTAAATTAATTTTTTAATTGCTTTCTGAAGAACCATCCCGCTGCCAAAGCGGCTTTTCTCCGTCAAAGACGCAATATACATCGGATGTACTTTAAAGATGCATCGCTACGGAGCTAGACTTCGCAGGTGAAATTTGCGTGCACCAGTTAATATTGTTTCGCACTCGTGCATGCTAATGTTTTCGTTTCGATTAAATAGTAGAAGCACTTTTACTTCATTCCGCAACGGCGATACCATCCTTGCGTACGGCAGGTATTTTCTTCTCGTTTAAGTGGATATGTGCGTGACGCACATTGCGCAAACTCTGCGTTGTCTCAGCAAATGATTCTTTCGACGACTTGAAATCTGTGCCTACGAATTTATTCGTACGTTGCGAAACACCCGGTATGTTCCGCGTAATATGCTTCTTTTCGCGGACGTTCAGACATGCGGACGTACGCAATCGCGTGCGGCAGATGAACGTATCGTGCCGAGCCGAGAGAGAAAAGACGAGAGGCGGGGCGCTATAGCACGCTGAATTATTGAACAGTGCACTCTGGCTTACCTCCTTCGCATATTCCGACACCTATGCTCGGCTCAATCCTGCTCGCGTATTATTGTCTCGCAAAGTAGACTACTACTACCTCTCAGCTTAAGATGGAGAGGTCTATATGTGATCGTGCGATGTGTTTCACGTATCCGGATATAAATTATTTCTCGGATTTCGCGAGAGGGAATGAGAGAGAGAGAGAGAGAGGGGGGTAGGTGGGATCATCGCGTCTTCTGCATTTGTATAATGGAATCCTGCCGAGTTCTCTCTCCCCTTTCTGGCAAAAGTATCTCCAGTTTGACGCATGACGGTCCAATTAACATGTATACGAGAGAGTTAAATTCACGGTCCCTTCACGGATCTTTTGAATTGTTTAGTGTCAAGGGTAATTGGAGTATGTCAAGTGTAATTGACAATGATGTAGACGTAAAGTGCTCTTACAGCTAAAAGATGAGTTAATGCAGTGTGGGCGATATATACTTCAACAGAGAGCGTCGCAACGATGACCCAGTTGGTGCAGGTTTGTTTGCTCGAATTGAGTTTTCTAGATTTTCTCCTCGCTCTCTTTTCGATTTTACTAAGCTCTGCTTTAAAACTTATCAGAGCTTTAATTAGCAGCAACCGCGTTACGTTACGCGGCGAGAGATATTGCGATTCTAGCGACAGGGGCGAGAAATGAAATTTCTTGCAGCGTGAAGCAGCGGCGGGAAACACGTGATGATTTTTCACGGCCTCGTGACAGTAAAGCGATAGCGCTGGATTACTAGTCGCGTACAAAGGAGAATCTTTTTTGCGCGATGTAACTCGTTAATGATGCTCAGTAATCAGACGCAATCTAATCTGCGTGGAATTCGTGCCGCGGCTAGAATTTCAAATCAGTCGCGATACCAGGATACAAATGAAGTACGGATGTAGAGATATGAATAGCTTCGCAGTTCGTCATATCGCCGCGCCTCACGAGCTGGAAGTCGGTCGAAGACTCGCGTGTTCCGGGACGCGCCATCAAGGTAACCCTTCCCAAGCCCTTAAGATCCGCCGGTGTCATTATTTTGCGCCAGGCGTGCGATCTAGTCGGTCGGAGAAGGCGCAACCGAACAGAGAGGTAATTCGGGTTACACGCCCGGGTGTAATGGGCGGTCTGACCGGGTTCCCGGTAGCTGGCGGCGGGAATACGTTGGCAGTCTCGTAGGTTCGCTCGGTCGGACCGTCGGCGCGAGGTAGGAAAACGCTCGTGGCGCGAGAGGGATCGAGCGAGCGCGGGCGGGGATGAATGTATGGGCTTCGCTTTTGGGCGCCGCCGGGATTCCTACGGGCCCGTAGGAACTTGCTGCTTGCTCATAAAATGCAAACGGGCGGCAAGTTTAAGTTTAGACAGCCCCCGCCGCTAACCCTCCCCTCGCGTCGCCGGCCGCCGCCCCCGCTTCTGTCCTGTCGCCCTCTCGCCCTTTTCTCCAGCCAGAAGCCCGAGGCTGGCCCTAGTCAGCCTCCGTAACCAACCGCGGGCCGACAATAATGAAATCCATAAATCCGTAAGAGAGCAACGCCGAACACCCCGTGCTGCCACGTCCAGGGACTTCTTCCCTTCCTCTGTCCCTCCCTCGTTTCTTCCCCAACACTCTGTACCGTCTATCCACGTGCTGCTACCTTCCCCGCTCTGCAAGCCTTCGTGACCCTCGACTGAATCTTATTGCGAATGGAAACGTCTTTACGACTCTCCGCTGTGTGCCGCGAGACCGAGTAACATATGTACGTCTCTCGGGATTCGACATCGGGTATCATAAGGTGCGCTAGAGTTGCACCGGCAGGATAAGTTCTCAACAGAAAGCTTTCCGGAAAGGAAACTATCTTCTAATTTTGAGAAAGTTAATCGTCGTGCAACGAGTTATCTGGTTGAATATCAAAACTAAATTTAACACTAATTAGTTTCTCGGGTATTAAGACTCATTTGCATCTTAGTACAAGTTTGTTAATATACATTTTCTTTCTCTACTTATTATATGTAAAGCTTATCTCGAAAGGGACACCGAATTGTTAGACTTACAGGCTTGCTAACTCATATTGACGCTGAATCAACGCTAGATGAATGCATTCTTTTGAAAGCAGTGTGGATATCTGGTTTCGGAACGTTATGAGTTTCATTCAGATTTGAGTAACATATAAACGGAATGTAGGAATGTTTCCATCGCGTAGCGTCACTGTCGATACTGCATTTTGTCCCATTTCTAAATTGAATCATTCAAATGACGCTGCAATCTTTATTACTATGACGCGCAGTTATGTCCGCCGGTGTAATTTGGTTCCATATTACAGAGCTGGTCTCCCGCAAGAGCGGGTGATCGGGATGAAATATCGATTGTCACGCGGTTTCGCGGCCAGCTCTTGGGCGACGTCGAACGTGCCTCTGATTGATTCGATGCCGCCCGCGTCGAAAGGAACTGGCGGCACTCGGTGCCCGAGGAGAGAGCATTGTTATGCTAACGGAATCTCGATGACTTCCTATCGATCGCGGCGACGATACGGAAAGCATTCGGGTCCCGCGGATTTTTCCATTTCGAAGGTTTCATTTGTAACCGGCTCTGTAAGGGCCGCCGGTATTTTCCCGACGTGTGGTGTATTATTCTGCAAGATCGTTTCCTCTCCTTCGCCGGCTCGCTCCGCGACGTTAAGATGCTTTAGAAACGGACTAGATGGATCTACTCGAAACAGACTCGTTGATCGAATATAAATATCACTCGCACAAAAGCCGAGAGCAATGAGGCGCGCGCATTGTGTTGCAGTGGATGGCTGCAAGGTAGAAAACGATAGAAACGAAAATGGCTGGCGCGGATGTTAGTTTTGAGTTAGTTTGTGTTTATCTTAGACTTTATGATAACAGAAATTCGTGGCATAACTGTGCGCGAGCAAATGTATCATGTATAAGTTTGAAATTTATTTATTAAAAATACTGAAATTGCGCTTTTCGTCGCGGAATCACAAAAATTGAATGCAGGGGAATGCAATTCATCGCGTAATCAACGCTTTTTTCCTCACGGAAATTCCTGGGAAATCCCATTTGTCATTTTCCGCCGTGTGTTGACCAAAATGTATAATTTCGATTCATATCTATCGTAGCTTCGTCTCGCTGCTGATCCATGTCGATAGTAGCAATGTAAAATATGATTCTGTAGTCTCTTCTCTCAGTCCCGTTTCTTTTTACCCTCGCATAACTTACTGATAGCTGCGCCCTTGCCCAATAGCCTCACCAACGAAGTTTCCGGCCCGCTCTCTGAATTAAATTACACTTTTCATACGCGTCAATTCCGAGCTCTCGCGCAATTTATCGGCTCGCTCGCCCCCGCTCGCACCGCCTCCGAAAAGTTTCTCCCTTCCAGTGGAAATTAACGAAACGTCCCTCGGTCTCTCTTTCGCCGGTCGTCTGTTGACGTTCTTCCCACGAGGGGCGGGGGCGGTCGTTTCAGAATCTCGGTTCGCATCCGCGTCACGAAGCGACGACGAACAGCGAAGAAAGCGGTAAGCTCACCGATCTTGACTCTCTTCCGGGATTAACGTTCCAGTCCCGAGCAACAACCGCACCCGCTCGATTGCAACTCCAAAAGCCCGTCTCTGCTGACAAGCTCATCTTAGGCCGCGTGCACACTGGCGAGCGGCGAGCGGTAAACGGTGAATGTGAGCTAGGGGATGAAGAAGGAATGCGCTTTGCTCATTGGCGTTTCCGCGAGTAACGTTTGCGTGTAGCTAACGAGTATATCTTTTTATTCGTCAGCATTTTTGTGTATCTATAAAATACACATATGTTTAAACGCGATTTAAGTGTACTCCTGGCGTGTAATTTTCTACTCGTTCTAGCTAAATGTAGCTTATCATTTATCGACTGTCGACGTATACGCCGATCTTATAGGTCGCCCACATCAGACGGCTAAGCAATTTCTTACAAGTGGTCCTTGATCGACTATGTGCATGTATCAGCGACGAACAGCTGTTGCGCTTCGTAAGGTGCGGCGAACATGATCACTTGGCTCTAACAGTGTATCAAATGCGCGAACCATGAGCTTCCGTTGCTGTTGGAAGCATCTCTTGACGTTCACAATACAACTGCGCGCCTTCCCGAAATATTCATAGCGCTAAATGCTCCCGAGACTTGCGTCATTCAGCATGTCGTCTTCGTGACACAAGCATTTGCCTGCCAGGAGATTACCTTGCTCGTTTCGCTTCGTATTCGTCCGCGGCATGCTTTAACACGTTGAGTGACGGCAGCAATTTGCTAATTTTCTGAAGACTTCGCTAATGTTTTCCTGTTATGAAAGGTAACGGAATGTAAGCGGCATTAAACCGATATTTAAATGTTCCAGAGACATTGACAGTCCTTGTATAGCACATTCAGCAAAATTTTATCGACATCAAATACTAAAGCGGGAATTGATCTCTAATGCATTAGCTGTTATTTTTGTACCGAATGAGTCTGTGCTCGATTACGAAGCGCAATTTCCACGATCATTGGTATGTCTATTATATTTGTCAGCTACTGTACAAATTTGTTCAACTTTACGACTATCACAAAAATTTACAAATTTAATGAATATTACATTCATTCAGTTAAAATTGGAAATGTACAGTCAGACGTCAGACTGAGTTTATTATTATTATTGCAGTTATTGTCGTTATTATATTTCGGTAATGTTACATTTTGTTTCTTGTTCTTTATTATTATTTTCTATCGTACGCTATTTATCGATAGATTGTTCGGTGCGAACGTTATTTTATATACGTTGCATGAAATTCTCACAGATGCCGAAATAGAATATATCCAAGCTTTCTCTATGCGATAGACGCGAAAGCGGACCCTCGTAACTTTCGAAATTTTGGTGAAGTTTCTTCGCGCTTCGCAGAGCTTTGCTGCCGCCAACCCTCTGTTCCCGTCCTCATAGCCACTCGTCGTTCGTTTTCGCGAAACGTGCAACGAAGCAGCAATTTGTTACAGAACAAGACATGCGTCGTAGCGTAATACGCAAGGCACGTCGCTGTTCCAACGCGCACGTTCAAATAACGTCGTATACACGAGGTGTTTTAAGTTTCCCGTCTTTCTTCCATTCATAGATCTCGTGGACGATTTTTTCTTAACAGAACTGGTCACATCTTCCACTCCCGAACAGTTACCTTGCACTAGCTCCATACATACGCGATTAATTTTTACTTGGATTACAATCACTGAAACAAGGTCTGTATAAAACCGAGTGAAACTTTTCGCCGATCGGTGTACAGTTCAACTAATCAATGTCAGCGATATATTGAAGAAAATCCATTTCATATTGCTCCTTACGTGAAAGAAGTTGCATGGAACCACTAAACCACGTTGTATTATATACGTACAGGGGAACGGATGGAGAGAGGCAGCCCGGAGAATAGGATGTATATTTGGGAACAAATACAATTTGAATGAATTAGCAGTAAACTGGAAATGGGCAATCCAGGGTTACCTGACCCGGGGGTTAGCGATCCCTCTTTCTCTGTCTCTCGCTCTTTCTCGCGATTTCCTCCCTCCTTGTTCGCCGTTTCTCCTCCTTTCGCTCGCTCCTTCACTTTCACTCGAGCTTCTCGATTTCCTTCATTCCTCTTATTTTACTTAGCCGCCGTTACGCATTTCCATGTCGTCGTTCCACTCCCCTTCCCTCTCCTATTGCCAATCTTCTTTCATCTCTGTTTTACGGAGTATTGTCGATCTAAGCAACATTTTCGGACGAAAATTCCACGGCAACAGAGAGAAACATTTCACTTTGAGTGGTTTCCTTCCACGGGTGCTTCTCTCTTTGTTCGCGCGTACACGGGCTGTTCTGCCTTTCTTTATAGGGCTCTTCGTAAACAACTGCGATACACGTACAACGTAGTCGATATCTACTTTACGTACACGCTTCACCGAGAGTTGCTCTTACTCAGAATCCTGGAGGGTTGTTAGTTTGCGTTGCATGTATATTGATTAAGTTCTAAAGCATCGGACCGTTTGGTGTCTCACCGAAGAGCGAGCTATGCGTAGTAGACATTTTTTTGCAGCATTTGTTGCATTATTTAACGAACTGATATATTTCTTATCGTCGACTTTTTAAACTGACATCCATATCATTCCAATTATCTGAAATGTGTCGTCTCTTCGTAAAACGTGTACACTGTAATATTTTTGTCATCAGTGTCTAATATAATTACCTAATAAGAATTCTTTAATGTCGCCAGCGGTAATTAAGAACGTCAGTATTTTCTTGACCATACTTGGCATTTTTAATAATACAGAAAATTTATTGCGGAAAATATTACCTCAGCCAGGGTTTGAACATCTTTATACTGTTATTGCGGCAAATATTACCATATGCCTCGGTGGTCGAATTGGTGAGACGCCCGCCTAGAGTGTAGGGAGGTAATATTTTTCGCAATAAATTCTTTTTGTATTATTAAAAATACCAGGTATGGTCAAGGAAACGCTGACATTGCTAATATAATGACGTCTAATATAATTACGATTGTCGGCATAAATACGGTCGAGCATCGGGAGACGATGTCGAATACTTTGCACCGCGTGGTTTCATTTGCGACAACATACATTGCAACAAGTATGATTGCGGCAATTCTCGCAAAGTGAGTATCTCGCGAAACAGTCCCACGATACAGAAAGTCGTAGCGCCTCTATGGCCGACATTTTTCTTGGCCTGCATTTCGCCAAGTATACACCGAGGTATCGTAGATTACACGGCAACCTCGATAGTAACTGCAGGTAGACAGATGCGAAAATGCACATCGATACGGTTCGCCAGGGCAAAACGCATCGCGCTTGTCGTACCGTCGCGGAAAATGGCAAAACAAATATAGCGTAATGTCGCGGCGCGCAACGACGCACCGCTCTACCTCGTTTCGCCACGGAAGATATTTGTACAAATGTACTTTACATTTGAAAACGCTATTTTAACAACGGTCCAACTTCGTTGCCTCTCCTCGCGTTTCGCGACGTAAAATTTCGAAATTGACGACGTAAAAGATACTCGGGAGCAAAAATCTTGAAAAAGTAATCAAGTAACCGCGTGTCTCTGACAATCGCGCTCTAAAGTCTCTCCCTTCGTATTTTGCAGCCAAGGCGAATACAGTTATATATGTCACGTTTAAAATAACTCAGCTTGACGTAGTCAGATTATATAATTCCGCGCTTCCTGTTCCGTGCACGCATCGTGTCACGCAACCATTGTTTTTGTTATACGTATACAATGATTATGTCGGCGGGAAAAGTGCGTGAATAGTGTGAATTTAGCGATGTGAAATCTCCTCGCTCGCAGCGGCGAGCGAAAGCGGCTCCCGGGAGAAGGAGATACACACTTCTCGTGATCTGATATACATTTTTGCTGAGCGCAATAAGTTTCCCGTTAATCTTATAACGCCGCTCGCGCGCGCCGCGGACGTCCTTGCATTATTCTCGGGCGGAGATTCGTAATGCTTACCCCATGAATAATGTACTGGTTCCCCGGGCACAATCCCGCCGCCACATACTTTCAGTTGAGCCGACAGTTCGGAGTAGTTTTCAAATAGTTCTGGCAGACGTAAGTCCGGGCCGGCCCGATCTTTGCATTATCCGTTTCCGGGAGTGCTATCGCCTTCCGGAACGCGCAATCTCGCGTAATAAATCGACCGAACGTGGAATAAAAATTTGACGATCTGTCTCTCGTCTCTGGGAAGTAATACACCCCGTGCGATGGGGGGATTTTAACGCTTTTACCTAACGGTGCCGCGGTCGTAAGTAATCATCCAGCATGGGAAATCTATCGCTCTCGGGAATCTCGATAATTGCGCGCGGCAGTCATCCGGGATCAGGGATATTGCGTAATCGCGACCAATCGTTACATCGACGGTGCGTTTTATTATCGTGATTAATATCGGCGGTGCCATCGGCGGGCGCGCGAATGCAATACGTCTCTGCAATACGATGCGCTCCCGCTTCCGCCACCACCTCCGGTCATCCCCCTCGGCCTCGCATGCGGCCATGCGAGGCGCACCGATATCTGCAATGACGGCATTGACCTCTTTCGGTGGTCCATAAAGCGTTAACGGTCATATCTGACGGTAATTACGCCCGCTATTGTGACATGTCACAAATTTCCCATGAAATTTGCCGTTTGCGCACTCCGACCTTATCTCGTTGCGCTCATACACGTCGCGCGTGGCATGTACACGCGTGTATGTATGTATATCCGATGTTTGAACCACCCGCGACCAGCCCGCGGGGATAATTAGAACGCGCCGTGAATGAAACAGTATGGAAAATGGAGATTTCAAACGGTGTTGCGCGATCGCGTTGCACTAAAAGGCCGACCCGTCCCACGGGCATCCAGATAGACTTACGCTAGATCGCACTAATAAACGCTCACTCTCCACTATGAATTTCCATCATCCAATTTTATTCAGTCTGTTCATCGTCAACACGCATTTCCTTTATAGGGGATATCGTATATTTACATCCTTCACATATGCACATTCGATTAACTTGGCCACTTCAGAATGTACGTCTTTCCTAATTCGAGACTTACTCGCGGCAACGTTGACTTTTAGTTTTTACACGTTAACAAATTCTGTACAGAGACTTGGGTGACTTTTTCCGCAGAGTAATCAAACAAACGACAACTAATAAGGTCGGATGCGCGTAGTCTATCCGCTCAATTGTCTCTCTTCGTTATTTCTCCGTCATAGTTTGCACACTCAGCACGCCGGACTGCGTACCCTTCCGTTTCGCCCCCGCATTCGGGCAATTGGTATGCCGGCATTTTCCGTGACACCGTCCACGAATCGATATGGAATGTTGGCTTCGTGAACAACGATTTTGCGTAGGCAGCATGGGGCGTATATATCGCGCAATATGTGAACAATCCACTTATTCTTACTTAAGGTAATGTGCTTTTAATGAGTTCCCCATTGCAAATACGGAGTTTGGCATCGATATAAAGATAGGATTGGTAAAGAATCTGTTAATCTCGAGAGAGAAAGAGGTGGTGAGAAATTAATTTCTAAAAAAAAGAAAATAAAACACGCGATTTATTAGCTTCTCGGCGCGTTATCATTCTTCTGTATACATTTCTAAATGCATATATATATAATATGCATTTTCTTCTGCCAGCTGCATTTTATGGCCTTCATTACTTCTTTCGTTGGAATTAATTATACTGGGAGTGTAGTATTACTAATTATTTCTGGCCATTCCAGTTTTCTTTAGAATGTGATATTTGCCAACGTCTGGTACTAAAGTAATAGTACGGTAATGTAATAACCAACTTTCCTAGGGGGAAACGGCAGGGACACGAGATGTTTATTTCGAAAGAAGCTTGAATCAACTTGTGGAAAATTAATCAAATCGCTTCTGTTGTCATATTAGAATTGCTTTAATTATTTGTTGCAGTTGCGTGCAAGTTTTTCTAAAGAGATTTAACTGCGGATAATTTTGCTTTATTTCAAATATGTTCTTTTGAAAGTTTTACGAACGCTGACGTGTGTCGTTACGAACTCTGATATTGATAATATCAGTATAAAGAGACAATTTAACATAATTGTTGATTTTTCCTGAAGATTGTTTCAAACGAAAGGTTAATTCTTGACGTTAAAAATTAAAAGCGTTAAATTAGACTGTTTAGATTGCTCTTCAAATGGACGGCTGGCGTGCAATTCATTGTGTCTATCCATTGCTAGACTTTTTTTTCTCGATTATATTTCTCATTGAACAATACGTACTTGAAGCGAGATACTTTGGCGGCTCTTGTAATATAGCGCAGCTATTATTTCGTTCGCTGTGAAACATTCCGCGCGTATAATCGAGTCGGCAATATCTCCAAGATCTTACCCGCTGTTAACCGGATGGCCGGAGATGCATCAGCGTCTGTACGAAAAGCACCGAGTACTTTATGTTATTAGCTCTAACGCGGCGAGGAAATTATACTGGAAGAGAGCGAATTAAAGGAGAAGCAATGGTACATGGGTCCCAGAAAAAAGGATCTAAAGGCATTACGGGGGAGAAAATACGTCTTGGCTCGGGCTTGTGATATCGCGCTATCCATTAAGCTACAAGGTGTCGCGAAACATTGATTTCTTTGGATAATTCCATTTTTCGTTGCGAAAATTTAACGATAGGTCGTTATTATATGTTTATTAAATGTCTCAAATTAAGACACAAGGGAATAAATTATTACTAAATTTCTTGGCAACTTGGACGCTAAATAAAAATTACAATAAAGTCTACTTGAAGTTAATAGAACAAAGCTCTATTTTATGTTGAGAATTTTTAATCTTGATAAAAAAACATTTCAAGTTTTAATCGTTTATAACCGAGTTATTATTTAATATCGATTATTTTGTCACTCTCTTCAGCTTGTTCGCTAGAAGCTGACTTCGAAGTAAGTCGGTGCTTTCGGGGCACCGTGTACGTTACGTATATAGCTGCGGTGCAATATTATTTTTTGTTTTCTCCCTCTGTACCCCATGCGGGTAATCACGTCGCCCGACCTTTAACTCTCTCTTCCTCCCGCGAGCCGTTGTTAAAGCTACGAAGGAATAGGCGATCACGAGTCTCGATCGCAACGTCCACCGGTATACGCCACGGTAGCTTGGCGGTTTATATCGCGCCCAGGAATATAAGCGGCTTCCTGTTTATCCGGCCGCGCGGTTACGCGCGAAAAACTCTTTTACCGGAGCAGAAAGCTGACACTAGTATTATTCTGTTAGTATGGCTGTTTTATACAATGCCCACAACAATGCGTTTCTATATAATTCGATAAGTACAAGGGAGAAGTCGGAAGAGCACGAGTAATGTTAAAATACGCAGGGCTAAGCGTGATTAGTTTCTTTCCATCCAAGATTCGCGAATATAAACTGCAGTTAGCAAATATATAAGTATACTTGCATTTTTGAATTCGCTGTTCACTATAATATATCGACAATAGATATTCGGCAAGGACAAAAGGATTCTCGCGAGGGTCTCCGAGTGACATTCCAGAAAGAGTCGTAATTGCGTTTATATCGACATGACGAGCTCCGTAATTTTGCCCAATCTTCAATTCAGACAGAACTTGGCCCGGATTCAATCTCCTAACGCGTCCGGTTCGGTGCTCGCCGGCGATGCTGCTTCTCTACCTGGCACAAGAATTAACCGCCGGATGAACACGAATCGACGCGAATTGCGAATTCCCTTTTCCGCTCGAATGTCCTCATTTTCAGCGCGCGGTGCATACCAGTTTCGAATTGAATCAGTCGCGTTCCGTTGCGCTATTGCACCATTGCCCAGATTCTCCCGTTTTCCACGAAACAGGTGCGTTCGCGTGTCGCGAACACCCTTAGACGAAGGGAGATGAAGGGTGCAGGCTCGGATCCAGCCGCAGCAAGAGAGCGCACACGTGGGACCCTCGGCACCGGTTACGTGCCAGAGCAAGCGTGAATTTCCCTTTACGGGATGTAACCAACGTCGTTCTACGCAACGATCAATGCAGCAGTTGGGAAAAATTTGTTCAACCCTTCATGAGCCCATGCGCGCTATCACATTTTGCGTTTCCGCGAGCTCGATCGTCGAACTTGTCGCGTTGCCGCCTCGCAAACGAAATCTGCCGTAATATCATAAATACAGATTAAGTCGCGGCTTATTCGCTAATAAGTTATACCATTAACCCCGCGAAACGGATTTCGTTCGTAACGAGCGGATTAGAATCGCAATTGAGGCGCGCGATGTACAACTAGGACTACAAGTTCCATTTCATGGCGCTGTTTATGAGCGTATTACTCACGAGCTTTCACAAGCTACAATGGCAACTTGCGACTAATAAACTTATAAATAGCGCTACGAAATGGAAGCTCGTAGCGCCACTAACATATTTCGCAGTCGTCGCTCTAGTAGAACGGAGCGAAACGAGGATAAACACCAGGGACTCTGCGCAATGCAGTAACACAAAGCCGCGCTATATATGAAATATAGAATTGCGATGATCGTAACGACAGAGGACTTGTGAAAAGAGCGTCTCCATGGCGCAAAGGGTTAAATTGAGCGTTGCGCTCTCGAAACACCACCTGTAACACGCGCCTGCGGGGCCAGCAGCGTTTCATTTACGCCAGCCCGTCAATGATGGCGAAATTACGCGTATAGCGTCGAATTGAAATTGGAGAAACGCAAGAATTGGAATTTTCATTCATCGGCGGCAAAAAGACACGGCAGGGTGTCGGCGAAACGAGATGACGGGGGCCAACGCACGCTATGGTTTTCACCAGCGGCTCCTATCGCGCGACCCTAAACCGCTCCTGCTCGTCGAGCAACGATGGGAAATGACTACACCTGATCCCGGGGTGTGCATCCCCGAGTCGCGCACGTGTGCGCACACGGCGAGCGCATTTACCCTCCAACCCTTGCTCCTCTCTTTCTCTCTGTCTCTCTCTGGTGCCCCGTAGCTGTGTCATCAGACGCGTGCCGCAGCGATGCATCACGGAATGACGGGAATCGCGGTGGAACGCTTTAGCCGCTCACAAATCACGCCACGCAACGTCGCCCTTGTGCCGCGTAACGTGTGCACACACGCGACACGATTACTCTCTCTTTCTCTCTCCCTCTCTACCTGGACCATATGGTCTCGCCGCAGACACCATCGGGAGGTCATGATAAAAGCATGGCGCGGCGACACCGCGGCGCCCCGCTCGAATTCCGCGGCATCGCGGAACCCAACACCCTGGGCTCTTGGTCAGCAACAACGCCCGGTCAGCGACGTCGCCCCGGGGCGATAGCAATGCCTTGCCGCGTCTCTCCGCACGGGGAGAATGATATACCGCCCGTGTTCTCACGCCTTCAGCGTCTTCGTGTCTGAGCAGCTAAATGGAAAGAGATATGTCGCACGATAAAGAATACGATCGTACTTCGCTTTAACATATTTAATAGAATTTCAGGATGTTGCAGATAATATCGATAAGAATGTTATTTAAATTGTGAAAATTGGAAATACGTATAGAGAAATGAGACGCTGCACCCCCGATGGGCGAGGCGCCGGCAGTGTCGTTGCTTCAGAGCCTTTACGAACACAGCCGTGGAAAAAGTGATCATTTACAGGAAAATAAGGCATAAATAGGCGACACGGGTACTCGAGAGTAGATTCAGATGCACATGCGTTACGGATAAAGTGACGATCCTGGCAGTCCATGATTACACAAAGGCAAAGATGCCCGGGCGTATACCGATCGTATATCACAGCGCTTTACGCTCCACCCGGTTATGCGTACTTTCGAGTCGAACGTAAATGTCAATCCGGTTTTATACTTGGCGCGCACTGCCAGTCCCGCACGGTTAGGCTCCACGTCCGCGCGGATTTTATTTTCCCCGTATTCTCGCCGTTGGGACATGATAAGCGTATTTCTTCCTCCCCGGGCTCCGCCTCCCGTTTCGTATGTCCGTTCATGATTTCTCGAACGAGCGCGAAAGAGCGTGCTGGGACTGCTGAGTCACCTGGCGATACAACAGAATCGCGCGTCGCGCTCTGACTCTCAATATCTTTCCGTCTCCCCGCTTCTTCTCCACCGTGAAAACCCCGGCCGGCGAAAGCGTGGGAAGATGAGCGACTTTGGAGATGATCCGGGAAAATAACGTCTTCTAAATTCGCTCCCGAAATCACGCGTGCCGAGCATCGTTAACATTCGCCGAACATTCGGTCACGGCGAAACTGAATGGAAATAAATAAAGATGGTTTCTGCTTCAATACGGAGGAACCGGAGGAGGATAATTTCATCCCCGTGATTTCGCTTCCTTAATACGATTTGTAGCGCAAGTTTTTTTATTTCGTTACTTTTTTAACGGGATTATTATAAAGGACTATTATTAGTACTGATTATATATAAGCGTATTGAGGTTTTTATGATTTTGGTAATAGATTGAGATACCGTTCTGGTAGATGCGTTCTTAAAAGTCTTAAGTGTCTTTGAAATTCCAGGTTTATTAACGTCGTTGTGAAAGCCTTGCTTGGAAATAATTTTCGCTTACTGTTATCCTTATTCTTGTAAGAGAGATTATTTTTGGATTGCCGTTATTCACTCGAGTAATAAAGCTACATCGAGAAACCCGTGGGAAGCGTAGGTGGACCTCGGCGAGGACTGATTCTTGATTTCTGTCTGTGATAACGGGTCATTGACTTCATTCCACGTGCACGAGAGCAGAAAGAACTCGGTAGGCGGTGCCGACCGAGTGAGAATTTGCCGCCTAATTTGGGAAGGTTCGTTTTAAGGGTCCGAGGCTCGTAGGGGCAAGACGAGGTTCGTCGTCGTGGCGACGGAACGAGATAATGCGAATCGTGATCGGTCGTTTTTCTTCACACGCTCTTTTAGGAAATGCAAGGCGGTTGCGTGCTAAAAAAATGTCTCGGACAATGCAGTCCTTATTGAATGTACGAAAACTTGTAATATAAAATCGGCAGATACACACATGTCATTCACAAAAAGACGGAAAACTTTTAAATTACTATATTTATGCATTATATACATTGATGATTTTGTTGTTGAACAGTTAGAAGTTTGATGCTATGTAGAAACATTTTCGATATGAAAGTGACCACGTTCAATATAGAGTAATCTTTGTTCGATATCCAGAACAATTTTACGGACTCGGCCTTCTATTCACTGAATTTAAATTCCTGTGATTTTCATTTATGGGAATATCACGTCTATCAGAATAATCTTCGCACAATTGAGAATTTGAAAACCAACATTCAAACCGTTGTAGAGGGAATTCCTACCGCAACTCTCGAAGAAGCGGTGAACAGTTTCCGTGGACATTTCGATTTGATGGTGGTTGCTAATGGATCTCATATTGAATGTGTTTTCACGTAGCATCAAACTCCCAGCTAACAGGAATTGTTCAACACCGAGATCACCAATTTGTGTAATGCAACGGCATAAATGTAGTAATTCAAAAGTTTTGCGTTTTTCTATAAAAACTCTGTATAGGTATGAACTTAGACTTTAATAGGTTTTCTCATTTATCTTACGTTACCATTTAAAATTTGTAAATATCTATACAAGACCATCGACGGCTCTCAACTCAAACATTGATTTTGAGTTATAATGCAAGATAAATTATTTGAAAAGTGCATAAATGGGAATGAGGATTCCGTGCAGATCTTTCACCGATGACTATTTATCTCGTTTGCCGTTTATTTTGCGTTCATCTCCTCTCCGCCGCTTCATCCTCACTTAATTAGGTTCCGATTAACAGCGGAGCTTTGTGCAAATACCTCTTTAGGATTTTGCTGAAAACGCTCATTAAGCGGCGGCTATCGAGTTACCGCTCTAGTAACGAACCTCGATTGTTTTCGATCTCGAGCCGTCTCGCCGTTTTGGCGCGACGATAACCCCCCGATTCCATCTTTGTGCATGAGCTAACTCGAGCTCCACAATTACACACTTATTCGTACTTGAATCTTTTTATGCCATTCCATGCGAGATGTCGCATTTGTGAATTGCAGATTGAACGCGAGCTCTGCATTAAAATTAAAAAATGCTACTTGAAAGTTAAATGCAATATGTTGTATCGTTGAAATAAGACATGTGTATGTGAAAATAATATTATTAAATATTTTTCCAAATCCTGGTTGTTGCTCGATTTGCTTAAGAAACATTCAATCAATCTGTATTGGCTCCACGCTTATCAAATTATTCGGCAAGACGTGCTGTTTATTACGTTAGGTTTTCGTGTGAACAGTATCCGATCGCGGTCCCGCCAATATTGACGCTGTATTTTATCTAAATGCAAATTCGACGTTAGGTCTTGAATATCGAAGGATCTTTCCGTCCGCGTGGTCGCCACGTGCAAGACGATTCTGTAGCGCGGTATGAATTAGCGTGATTCCAATCTGAATATCAAGGAATCCGCGTGAACGTGAGTGAAATGGTAATACACGACCGCCCTGTAAAGCATACCGCGTATACTTTTTCCTGTCGCCTAGCCGGAATCTTTGCACAACGGTCGCAAGAGCGAATTAAACCCACGTTTGATATCAAAGTTGAATATAAAATTATATCTACGTGGCTTCTCTGCATTTTATCTATGCGCGTGCGCGCGCGCATATTGTTTTCTTATAGAACGTACGAGCTTTTACGTAAAAGCCGTGTAGATACGATTTATTTCGTATATTTTTTCCGATACTCAAATATATATTACACGAATTTATAGAACCGATTATTATGCGAAGTGAAAAGAAAAAGGGAGATGATAATAATTGTATTTAAATCTGATATCCAAATTGTTCTCGATAAATATGAGTATTTAGAATGTCGAATGGAACAAGAGACAGCTGATAAATGAAGTTACATTTATCTTTGATATTTATTTAGTTCATTTTCTGCGGCACAAATTGATGCTAATACCTTTTTATCGAATTAGCAAGCGCGGAAGCTGGAAGTTGCTACTTAAATTAAATGAACAATCCCGGATTCGTAATCTCGGGTAGCGCTTGATTAAATTGGTAGTCATTCACTCGGCCTGATTATTTACTCTTCTTAACTGAGATTAGGCGCCATCTTATTACTACTCGGTCCCTTCGTGTTTTCTCCCGTCCACAAGTTAATACTATATACTGTGTTACAACAGATGCCTCCGCGGGACTTCCCCATTGATGAGAAAATAAGCGAATCGGAATCGATATCCCTGGAATTCGCGGGGAATGAAGTTAATTATCGTCTAATTGACAAAGACCGTGGGATTCGATACTTTCAGGGAGTTTTCTTGCCCTCAACTTTTATTATTTCTTAGTTATTAATGTGGTTTCGTGAAAAAGGATAGCTGCGCAATTTGAGGGCAGTAGCGATGAAATAGAAGAGTGAGCAGTCGTGTTTCATAATTTCCGAAATTCGTTTTGCGAGATTTATTGGCTACTTGTGTGCGAATTCCCGATCTATGAATGCAGAATTCAATTTTGAAAGGATAAATGAATGAAAATTAATTAAAGCCGAGACCATCGATACTTAAATTTTCAGTGTGACGCAGATATATCTTCCGCGAGAGGCTCTCGCCTGTGCAAGCGTCTTTGCGGCCGTTCCAAATGATTGCTTTAAATCTCACCGGCGCGCATCAAAAGTTATCACATTTTTCTTTGCGAATTTTTGCCGCGCTTCCCTTTTTCCTCGTAGATGCAGGAGAGCGAGATTCCTGGCGGGGTGGGCGCGTTTTTCCGCTTACGTTCCCCCGCGCCTTATCAACATAGAATCGACGGGCTGCGAAAAGAAAGTTAATATCGTCCGCGTTACGCTGCTGGCCTTAGAGAAAAGCAAGGAAGAAAGCAACCACGCTCGACCGACTTTTATATCACGCTCCGATCTCTCGACCCTCGTTCGAAACCTATAAAAGTCGAGCATGGTTTCGAGCGAGATCATTGGACAGGCGAGCGTGCGAGTTTGGAATTCCGGAATTCACGATGCCCAACGCAGCACATTGGGAAAGATTTTTCGACATATGCCCAAAGTTACGCCTCGCTTCGTTTTCGATTTAATTCTTAAACGAGACGCATCTGATTCCGCATTAATACTTGTTCCGTCTTATTGTGACCTTTGAAAACAGATGTAAATTGTTAAGGCCGAGGAATAATATGCAGTTATGGAGATAAGCAGAAACAGGCTTTTATCTCTCGTTGAGTAACTAAAAGTTGTTGGCAAAGTCTAGAAACAAGATGAATTTAGATAAAATGCACCTCTATTACGAATAGTGAAATGTCATGGGTCCACGGCGAGGTACAAGTTGCGGATAAAGCACGAGGGGAAATAAATTCTGAAGTAATAATAAATAAGCGTTGCGAAATTTTTTATGTTAAATATCAATTGAGGGAACTTTTGCGATATTGGATTTCGCGCAGCACGCCATGTTTGCGGCGTGGCACTTTTTAAAGCGGCTATAACATGAGTTATTATCTTTTGCCCGTTGCTCTTTGAATATCTTCATTGCACGTCTCACTTTTTCTTTCTCTTTCTGGGGAAGCGTTTGCATTAAATAACATCTACGGCGCCCGCTATTACTCATAGTCTGCGAAAAAATCGCGATCAACGTAAACGCGAGACGGTGAGTCATGAATATCCTATGGACGGTTCAAGTCACCGCCGTTGTATATACATGCTATAATATGGGATGACGGGTTCATGTGAATAAGAATAGAACGAATCACTCAACAAAACTTCCATCAAGTTTATCAGCATTTTCGGTTTTTATCGTATGTAAATATGTCATCTCGAATCGATTAATTCTACTATCCACGTTTACATAATTGTTAACAGCTTAGGTGCGATCGCTCTGTCGAGATTTATTTTGTAAAAATTCAATATCATTAGAGCAAATACTCGACTGTTTGCAAATTTTTGCAGAACCGTTTGTTTTCATCAGAGAACTAAATATTGAATATATTTTGATTGGATATATCAATGTTGTGTGTGTAATTATTTTTATTTGAAAATTTTGCAAGCTAAAGCCGCTTTTACCAAAATTTTCGACTAATCTTAGCACTATTTGTCTATTATTTCTCATTTTATATGCTATCTTAATTGCCATGAATTCTATAAGACTCTATGTAGAAACAATAAAAATGTCACCAAAAAAAAATCGGGACAATTTCTCATCGTTTTCCAACGAGAAATCCAGGCGCTTTCCTCCCTATTGTAAATCAGCGTTTGATGTCATTCCGTGTCAAATCGCATGATTAACGGTCCGTTGTCGAGCAGGGGGGGAGGTGCGAGGGGGACCCGCTGACTTATCATCCGGGGTCTCGTCCATCGGTGTCCACGTCGCACCCCCTCTTCGAATTTTAATCATGCCTTCAGAGGAGACCGAGAATGGAGAGGAGAGAGGAGAGCGGAGAGACCTCGCGACTGATGCGCTGCTTTATTTCGTTAACGTTTCAATCGATCATCCGTATGCTCCTGGGATTTGCCCCTTTCTACTGTCCTTCTTCATCGATTCCCCATGCACACTACTGGCGTTTCACGACCTCATTGCTGACGTAATCGCTGTCGCTCTGTCTTTGTAAGCACGTTTTTGCCTTTATACGTGACGACGTTGATCGGTTTGTAACGATCTTAACCGCGAACCCGATGCATTTTCACCGGGAGTGTCTCTGTTAATCGCTCGTATTACGCTATTTGCGTGGTCGCCGATTCTGAATTTTTCGGCGGCGAACAAGGACGAAAACAATCATTGGGGCTCGGTGCGACGTGAAAAAGTTATAAGATCGTTTTCTATAGAATCAGGATTTATTTTCCTGATCCCCGACGATTGATTTCTCCAAGCTCGCACAGCTCCCTTCTCTTTGCCCGCCGCTTCTGACGGCCGTTTAAATTAATGACTCTCGTGTGAGAGCGAGAATTGGAGTGAAAGAATGCTCCGATGCTGGCAAACGAATTGCGAATTACAGAGAAATGTCAAGGTGAAAGAATGCGGATCACTGTGACATTGTCAATTCTTATCTGAATGCGTTTGCCAATTACTTTTGATATAATTTCGAAAGTGGTTTAAGGTGGATGTGATTTCGAGATTAATCTTTAATTTCCGATTTAGATTTATTTCGTGTAATTAATAGGAATTAATTTAAATTATTTCTAGATTCATAAAGATGTAAACCTTTTATACACGAAATACGATACATATAACAATATGTATTTATCCTCTCTATTTATTATATTACTATTCTCGCACGTTGTTGTGTTCTTTCGATAATTACGTCTGCGCTTAACAATCGTTTAATCAAGTTGCTCAATTGCTATACGGCCTGCATCTTATGTGGCTACGAAGCGGAAGTTAATGCGTGAAAGCGAGGGGAGGAAATAAATTTAATAAATTAGCACCCGCCTCGCCGCGTTAATTTACACCGCACAATGTTCGCTCTGTTCCGAATATAAGCGCGAATTCGAGGTACCAGCTACGCTTTTCCGTTAGCTACTTCCACCTAACAGCCTCGATCCTATGCCACGAGAGCCATTGTGCGCAGTGTAAATAACATTTAATATTAGTGTTTTGCCTTGAGCTTTAGCGTGGAAACGGCTCAAAGGGCTTCTCCGCCGGCGAATCAGAGCCGGCGAGGAGCTTCGTGGATGTTTTAATTGGCGCTTTGCTCTTCGTAGAAGCGTATTCGCCCGCGTTTGCTAATGCTTCAAAGCACACGACTGATATAATGATCGCGCTAGATACCACCCTATCTTCAGATTAACGGATTCGAGTTCGCAATCAAGTAGTCTGTAATCTATGGCGTGTCAGTCCCATTGACATCGTGGTGTACGCAGAACAGGATCTGCAATGATTTCCTTGGAGATTATGTAATGGCTCCAAGCAATCCCTACTCTCGGAATATTGCTTTTATCGATAGTAAGTACGTTGTGTATCTGATAGTTTTAGCGTGTGTTCGGGACACATTCCGACAAAAAAATTGCGTTCTTCAAGTTTCTATAGAGTCTCCACGGAAAGAGTTTTCTGTGATTCCAGTTAGCTTGATAATTCTTCCTCCCATTGAATAGCTTTTAGCCCTTCGTGTGTATGTAGGAAACGTTGACTTTACGATATTTTATTTCATAATTTATTTAAGCACGAGTTTTTCGCGTATAATTGAGAATTATAAAAGTTACTGGGAAAACTCCTGCTTGAATCAGCCGTTAGATAGATAAGAATTACTGAGAATTACTCTGGTCATTCTGGATTGTACACGGAGAGCTTGTGCTTAAATAAATCGCCATACCCTCCGAGTTTCTCTCTGTCACGCTATCTCCGCTTAATTTATTCCACGCATAATTGAATAAGTACGTGGCCTTTAAAAACCGGATGATATTCGTGTTTCTGCAAGTAGAACTGTAATCCTGAAAGCGACAGTGAATCATGACCTCGGAGTTAGTTAGGCCAGGCCATTGGTGCGACTGAGCTCGAGAGGGAAAGGCAGAGACGGAGGATGGAGTATCGTGGAAAACGTGGTGTACGTGGTGTACGTGTGGGGAGCAGACAACGGTGTCCGAGATGCGGAGAGAGGTCCGCGTTATCGAGAGTACCCGGTACGGTATTGGCAGACCGTTTCCCAGCAAATAATTGGAAATGCAAACGGAACCGACCGCCCTGTGATAGTTCGATAATTGAGTCTCTTATCAGTGTTTGAATGCGCCCTCTGTCTCGCTTCCGCGCCCTTTGCCCCCGACCGTCCTCCCGCGCTCCCTCGCCCTTTCGTCTCTCTCGCTCCCGCGCGGTCCCTCCTCTTTCTTCCGCCCGCTATCGTCAATCCCTTCGCGTCCCCTTCGCGCCATGTCCTCGTCATTTATATGCCGGAGCGAAGACGTGTATTACCAACGAGTGAACAGATGCGTCGAAGCTCCTCGTGCAAGGTGCGCCGGGCACGTGTTGCTAGGCAGATGCGTGCACCTCTACGCTCGCGTACATCGTTGTGACACAGTCCCGCGTGTATTAATCTATTTTATATCAACGTGCGAGTTTTGTGCCCCGCGCATTCAGTTTCTTCTTCGCCAAAGCTCGAAATACACGCTTCGAGATTCTGTCTATTGCGAAAGTGACGCGAGAACTCGAAAGCTTTCTTAAAACTTCTCAAAATGATCCTTTACAATTTTATTTAACAAGAGAACTCGCCATTTTGATTATTTGTGCAACGTTGACGTTAAATTTAATTATATTCATAATCTCTCTTCCACGTTTCGCATCTGGTTTCGAGCGCTCGCTCTCGATATTCTGTTTGCTCGGCCATGTTTATTTTTACAAAACCGACGAAATCGCGGCAATTTTATTTTGTTCCCCGCGTGTTGCACAAGTTTCTCAACCCGTTAATTTACATTTTCCATCATTTCGGCTCCAGATTATATCGGCGAAAGTCCTATTCGCTCGCGAACGTCCCTAAGATGCTGCGGATAAATTGTCCAACAAACTTCCTCACGCTTGCTTGCTCTAGCGCGTAAAAAATACACCTTCCACGATACGTGCGCGTGGAACGAAGTACACAAAGCGACACTCTAACGCGCTAACTTTCAGCTCCTCCGGGTCATTTCCCTTGCGCCGCGACTACGGGCACAACTCGTCTCGGTACGTTTACCGTAAATGTACCCGGAGGTCTCGCGTTTTGCGGCTCGCGTAACTCTCGCGGTATCTTGCGCGGATCGACACGAGACCGTGTTTCGCTCACGCGTTGGGTAAACACGCCGCCGCACGCATCCATATGGGTTTTGCGGAAACAGAGGATGTACTTGCAAATATATAACGTCCGGGAATCGTAGCCTTTCCCCTCGGGCTGCGAGATCTATGAATTTAAGGCTGATTTGTTTCAGCGACAAATTAATGCGCATGCGTTATTCATTATAAGAAAATTTACCAGCAGATACTGAAGTCATTAAAATAGTACTGCTGCTCCTTTTAAATATTACTACCATAATGCATACGTTTGTCAAAACTCAATTAACATTCATGAGGCAACGCCTTATCACCTGCAGGCCGTAACTAAACTGGATTAGAAAACGCTACTGCGAGTATGGTACCAAGTTGCGTACCTTTGTTGCAAAAGAATATAATTGGATCGAAAGAGACGACGTTACAATTGCTCTTGATGTATGTGCTTGCACGCGTGCATTCGTGATCATTCATGCTACACGCAACGTTAGCTGCAAGTGTGACAGTATAAATACCGGCGTGACGCCAATTACGCAAAGGGTCAACCGCGATGTTTTGCCGTAGGAGAACCGAAATTATCCCTGTTCCATCCCTCCCCGCTCGCCCTATTCCCGTCGCCAGCCAACCAGTGCTTCCGATTGCACTGAAATTTCAGACAATTTCGCCTAGTCGCGGTGCCGGCTGCAACGACCTATCGTGTAAACCGGATATGTCGCGGCTGATTTCGCACCAAGATCCCATGTAGGTGAAACAATACCTTAATCCGTAATGAATTGACAAATTTATGTTACTCTCAAATGATTTCCCTTAATGAGCTCTTTTAATAAAAAGAGCCTCAATCACAGCGATATCATTCATATGTTTGCGTCACGCAATTTTTGTGTGTTTTTGTTTTAATTACGAAATTCCATATCTCTAGACATTAAAATAATTAATAAATATACTCCGGAAACAATTTATTTCGGTGTCGCGTGTTGTAATAGTATCTTATTAACAATTAAATTTTAAACGCAATAATTATTTGATTAAATAGATTAAAACTCGTTATACTTTACACGTAATTAGTCTAACAACATGGAATGCCGTAATGCCATTACGTTATTTTATGTAAAAAAGGCCATGCCACTATTTAACAGTTTTAATATCAAGATGCTTGATATTTTTACGACAACCATCCAACCACATTATATTCGTGTTCGCGGATATGTTTACGATAATTCATTGATGCATTTTCGGCAATGCACAGGCGCGGTTTTAATTTTTTGGCGAAGCACAAAGCTTAATTATTTAATGCACTGGTAATGTCCAACTAATATTTTGATATCGTCCTCGTTTATAACATTTCCTGAACAATTTAATTGATTGACGCGCCTCATCCCAAAATGGGATGCATATTTGCAAAATTCGTGCAAATCTGTCTTTTTTGAGAAATCGACAAGTTCGGTTACTGTGTAAATTTTATATACTACTAGAGATGGCAAAACGCGCGCTTGGCGCGCGCAGTTTGTAGTTGAGCAGTGTATATGTTCAAGAATTTGCATACATACAAAGAAGGTATTGTATGCGCAACGTCAATTTAAAATAAAAGATAATTTATAACTCACAGATACGATTCGCAAGAGCGAAGAGCAAGAGCAGGGTTGTGCA
>NW_011967227.1:1657981-1695379 GCF_000949405.1 Vollenhovia emeryi | reverse complement strand
GTTGCCCGATGCCTCCTGAGCCTCCTCCTCCTCTCGGATTTCCTTGTTGCACTGTCACACAACACTCACTCGCAAAAATTATCGATCGCGCGAAATTTCGGGCACTCCCGTACGCGATGTGAAATACCGTGAAACGCAGTAAGCGACTTTCTTTACTTCCTGCCCGTTAGAGTTGCGAAGAACGACAGAGCGAAGTACAGCGCGAACGCTGAAGTCGCACAAATTTTTCTCTTTTCCCGACAACGGAACGGATTACACGAAATCGATAGATAATTAAAAGCGCGGTGCGTAAACGGGACAAATCGCGACAAATTACCACGGTTTACATTCGCATCGTACAATTAGATGAGTTAGAATCGTGAAATCTACATTGATAAAAGCCGCCGCTTGAACGTGCAAATCGTTGAATGAAATACCGTGAAACGTTCATTACGAGTTGTAATATTTAGTCGACGAACGTTACTTATTAATATTAAACGTGTACAAATCAATAGCGTTTTATTCTCACACTCATCGCGATCACGTCTTGAAAACCGATAACGCGAAAGTAATACGACGCACGGAGCGACTCTCGACACTGCCTGCCGGCACGACGTTCGGCGAGCGTGTGATACCGCGGCGACCTTCAAGTAAACGTTGGCCCGCGTAACGTCGTGCGATACCGCGCCGAGAGAAAAACAACAAAAAAACGTTGAAAGTTCGTTGGCCCGCATACCAAATGGAAAATTCTGTATTATCTTACATTACTTTGTTCCGTGATTGTTTTGCGTATCATTCTGCGGACTTATTGGTATTGATGAAATTAACGATTAATTCTGTTCAAGCGAGAAAATGTTTGTACTTAAGGCCGGTATTCATAGTCCGTTCTGATAATTAAGATCGTCTTAAGTATACTCTTAAGCCTCCGCTACAATGATTCTCGGTTCTGTCTACAATGGTCGTAGTCGTAAGAATAATCGACTGCGATTGGTCAATTCTTATCGAGCGACTACGACTACGACCATTGTAGACAGAACCGAGAATCATTGTAGCGGAGGCTTTAATGTGTTTTCAACCAATCACAGAGCCGTATTTGCGTCTTAAGACAACACTTAAGATGATTTTGAATTAAGAATCGACTATGAATACCGGCCTTATTCATCTTCTTCACACATTAAGATTTGTTCATGTGAAGGAGACGTAATTTAACGTTCACACTCTGTCAAGATACATATTACATGATCTCCGTACTGTACAGCTACTCGCGGTAAAAAGCCAAGCGAGAAAATCAGCATCGCGGAACAGCGTCAATAATTAATCTCTTATACACCTTTTTAAAAAGAAGATTAGTTATCGTTGTATCTCATTAGAAGAATAAGAATTTCTTTCGTTCTCCTTCACTCAATTAGATATTTAACTTTAACTTCTTTTTCTTTAACTTTTCGCTTAATCTCGAACTTTCTCTTTAAGTATACTTTTGCACAACTGTCAAAATTCACATGCGAGCTGAAGCATGACGCGAATCTAAAAGAGAAGTGAAGCATATCGCACTTGGAGAAAACCAATCGGCATCGCGGAAAAGAGGTCTCAACTGTACGATATTAACGACATTTGCGCCGGTAAGATCTCTCTTTTAAAAAGGGACTATAATTAAGATTTTGAACTTTATGTTATTCTACGTTCTTTGATTTTACAGTATGTAATACTTTTTATCGCATAGACACCCTGCCAAGTGACGAACTCATTAAAATGAGTGAGATTTAATTAACATGCGTCATAATTATCTTCGTGATAACGCAATGTTACTTATTAATTCCGTGCAAAGCGATGAGCTAAATTGGTCAGAGAAAAACACATTTTCGAGGGAAGGTATCCTTTTTCATTAGCTCATTCAATCACGAAGATATGGGAGGTATGCCCGATCGATTATGCGCCGTGCAATCTACCACGCTTCACGCCGGAAATTAATTTTATATCGGTCTGCCGTTAAAGCAAGTGAACAAACGAAGAGACGCCTTCACCTTATTACCGAACAATCCCGAGCACGGTCAGTTAATTCGCGTAGACGTGGTGAGAGCCGGAGGGGGTGAATGCGACTTTCGTGACGGCGAGGCGGGGGGGGGGAGGGGAGGGAGGGGGGACACGAGCCCGGCTTAATCAAATTCAAGATTAAACTTCGGAGTTTCGTAAGTTGTTCCTCGCGAATATTTGTCGGGGAGTGATTTTAATTTCCATAAGTACCGCAATCTCGCTTCTCTCGGTCGAGACGCCTCCGCCCTGTTCCTCCTCTCGGCGGCATTTTCCGCAGCCCCTTCAAACTGCCGCGGCGTGTTCGCGCTCACGCGCGACCGCTCGCGAGCGCGAATGTTGTAATATTAAAATTTTCGATACCAGGAATTGCGCATGGTGTTCGGCAATTTGCGTTTTAACGGTTGTGGAGGGGAGTGCCGACTCTCGCGTGAACATTCCGGCCGGGATCTGCGAGGAGCGGCAAGTTTTCGGTTATGGTAGGCCGATTAAAATTCGGTTGCGATCGCACGCATCCCTTTCTCTCTGGTATGAAATGTCGTCGAGACAATTCTGAATGGTGAGTCACTTTGTTTTCATAAACTTTTCGCGGCATTGCAACATCTTCTGACGTATATCTTTCCGAAGATTCCAGTTGTGCTCTTGAATTTAATTTGTAATTTAAAACGTTCAATTTGTAATTTAAAGCGAAAGTCGTTGACTAGAATAGTAAACTGCGAGTGTCGAAATATTTATATTTCGAATAAAGATATTCTACGTGTGGTGTAAAAATGTCATCATGAATGCAAGAAGTATTTGTGGCGCTTGAAGTAAAAGTGTGAAACATTTATCCGAATATCGCGCAAAGGGCACTAAAAATTTTTATGAAAAACACTTGCCTAGAATATTACAGATATCTAAAGAATCAAATTTTTCGATATCCCGTAATCAGTTGACGCGACGTTTTAGTTTCAATAGCGGTCGTGCCTGCGCGACGAAACTGTCAATTAGAAGTGTAAATTCTTTACTGCGCGCTCGCGGCCGTTATGTAATGGCGGGATACACCTGATTAAATTTCTGCCGCTATCACGCGCACCTGCCGCCCGATTTAAGATCCCTCGCGAGGAAGAAGCTTGGCGGTCGAGAGAATACAACCACCTCGATATTTTCCCTCCTAGCGCAATTTCACATCCTACGACGGCCAAGTTGCTGTCCCTGATCCGGCGGAATGACACCCACTTTCCCCTTTTTTTTGGAATATCTTAAAAATCTGTAATCAGTTTTTAAAAATTGCGAGGTGCCTCGGCGAAAAAATATGTTAATCAAGTTCTTTTAAGCAAGTAATATAAATACAGATGCAAAATTTCTATAACAAGCATCATGATTATTACTTAGAATTAGGCATTCAACAAATCAAAGATGCTCTGAATTATGTACGTTAAAGATTCAGCTGACTTCTTTTTATATCTTTTTAAAAAAAATTAACGATTTTATAATAACATTGCAAATCGAGAATACATGTTTACATATCGCCTGGTTTATTTAAAGTAATTCAAATAACGCACTCACTCGCGGAGACGTAACAGATTGTTTCTACTTTTCACGAAAGCACGTATAATACGGGAGCTCCTTTTTTAAATTTAATATTAATATGATAAATATTTGAAGAGGTTCCTGGCTTATATCTGGCTTATAAAACAAAGCGAGATTCTGCTCGATGGATGCACGCAATGCGCGGCCTCATTCTCGCATATGCGAAACGTGCATGTGCAATCTAGCGGAATTATCACCGCGAACGTTTTCAGCGGCAAGAAAGTTCCCCTGTCCGGGGCTAACGATAATTAAGCAGTCCACTCGACATTATAATACGGGCAATTTACTTGAGAAACGCGCGAGCGCGGGAAATTACGATGCGCCATCGCCGTGCCACCTACGTCGGCTCTTTGGGAGGAGCAGGAGGGAAATTAACGAAATTCCGTTTGCTCGTGCCGGCGCGATACAACGCCTCTCGCTTCTCGTGGGGTCGATAGGGTACCGGGCGAGGATGCGAGAGGCGAGTCAACTTCCGTCTTTCTCTTTCTCTCGCCCTCTCCACCTCTCTGTTTGCCGCCGAAGGCAGTTATTACGGCGTTATTTCAACCCCTCCGGCCACCCTTCCCCCCCCCGGCACATTGCGGTATTAAATTCCCATATTGTCACGCTACGCGACCCCGGCCAAGTGCAATCGCGAACGCACAGCGGTGGCGGATACTGTAATTTTTATCGATGGACCGGTGCGCGCGCTCTAACGCGGAAAAAAAACCGACTTTATGAAATGACGCGTCCAATAGCGCAGGGGCGCTCCGGAGCCGCGAGGGTATGTACACGTGGATATAGATACGCATATATTTCATATACATATGTTTGTACGCGATAGGGATGTATGGGGCTGTTGCCCCCGCGGGCAGTTGGTCCACGTCTGTTGTTTGCACGTCTTTCTTTCGCGCTCGCGGCGAGTACACGACACGCGGAGTAATACAACTCAATCCGTTAAGGTTACAGGGAGTAAATCAATTACAGTTGCGCGTACGAGAGCCCTGTTAACGGAAAGCGCTTTGAAGCCATGTCGGTGTAATGTATTCGGAAATGAATTACCTAGCCAGTGTTATCCGCGGGGCATACATAGGACGCTTTCCTGATCAGACGCGCGCGGGTCCCGTGGAATACCTCGCCTCTAGAAGCGCCAGGTACAAGTTGTATAATATCATTAGCTTATTTGCATTCGCAGCCGTGACAGCTCGGCCGATCCTGCGGAATCGACTTTCCGCCAAATTGGATTACCTTACAGTACGTTGCTGGAAATTTTATGATTCATTTGTTTCTTAACGTTATTACGGGCAGCCGTTCGCAACCGTGAATAAAAGAAAATGCAGTCGACCGGAGATATACCTGTGGAGGTCGAATGTAATCGGAATAAGCGCGGAGATTTTACCTTCCTCGCGACAAATTTCCTTCTCCTCCCTTCGCCCTTAACTCCGTGACCCATATGTCCATATTATTTGTGTACCCATGTTTCGCGGTTATTACTTCGCACGTCGCGCACGCATATACTTGCTACAATACATATGAGCGGGGCTGGGCGAGGCAATAAAAATGCAAAACTTACATCGTCTTCGCTGCGGCACAATAGCTTACTGCATTTCTGAAAATAATGTATGACGTTTATCGACTTCCCGTCCGAGGTAGTTTGCAAAAATATCAGATGTGCCAACGTGACAAACGATACCGAAGCGCTTATGTAAGTTTATCTTTTGCGTTCTCTCTTTCTCTCTCTCTCTCTCTCTCATGTATCCTTGCATAGTATCAAATGTATTAAAATTTCAGACCGCTACATCTCGCGAGGATAAAAATAATTAAAAATTGTGAAGTCGATCGATGTTACGTATATCCATACTTTTTACTCTACATCGGTGATCATGTACATGCGCTGTAATGAAAAAATATAATCGTACGCGGGACGATTGGATGAAGTATAATGCAATCGTATTTCCATGTTACTATCGAAAATCGGTTTCGCTAAACTTTGTTATTCAATATGCGGCAATTAATTTAATTATCCCTTAATCCCGAAACATGCAAGGTTCTCAATGGCATAAATTCATAGTTATGATTGTATTTTCGTGTAAACGTCAATGGCCGTTTACAAATCCTAATTATCCGACTCGACACTCGACATTCTGTATTTTATATCCTGTACGCGACACGTATATCCCATCACAGTGTCGAACGACTTAGCGAAAGGTGTAAAAAAGAAAAGAAATCCTGACCAAGCTTTCCATCGTGCGGCGGTTTACAGAAATCTCCTGTTTCAGGCTTAGAGAAGTTTAGAGGAATCTATACACGTCGGCAGTCGCGCAACTTCGCCCGATGCTCGCAACCCTTGTTTGGCAAGCCCTTCCGTGATCAGGTTTATCCTACGCGCGCGAAATCGATGCAGACACTCCGACAGAAGCAGAGAGAGAGATAGAGGTATCGGTAGGGCGCGGGTTTCGGGGGATCTCTGGTCCGCTCGAATTAATTGCATCGCAACGAGAAGCCCCGTAAACGAATGCGTAGCACGCACGTTGAGCAATTTATGCGATTGCTTGTGGCCGTTGAATTCTCCTATAACTGAGCGCGACGCACAGGATCCGCGTGCAATAGCGAGTATCTTTTACAAGTTTGCGTTTTCTTCCGATTCTGCTGACTTTACAGATTATAATAGAGAGGGAGAGAGAGAGAGAAAGAGAGAGCAGCTTCGACAAACATTCACATTTATAAATTTTCTGTTAACATTACTTCTGATTTTATCTGTGCACGTAGATATGAAAAATCCATTTAATTTTGCTTTAACATTATAATATTTCGAAAAAGAGTGTCCAAAATTTATTTGATCGGAATTTTATTTTTGAAAATTCCAGATACGGTCGTACACCTGTTGTCTATAAGCTCGCCTTTTTAAGCACACGCCTCTTCCTCATGAGAACAGATTAATCCCTTCCCCACGAGTTCTCTTTTTGCCACGAGCGGTTAATCGCATCGAACCGTAATAGATTTATTTTCGTATTAAATTGCTTCCTTCTGACTTGGCCAAGGTAAACGCCACGCTCGTTTCGTTCGTGCAAGCGATTAGACGTAACAGGCTCGGCATAATCGTTTCGTCGTTTCGTAAAATAATCCACCTGGCCGTCGATCAAGCCGGCAGGCTTTCGCTCGCTTCACCGACGCCGCGATTCCGGCGGGATCGTTTAACCGAATCATCCCGCAAATGGAGGTGCCTCGCGCGGGCGAGTCGAGACCGACGTGACAGCCTGACGGTCGGTACGACACTATACTTTCGCAATTACCTATGTTAATTACGTGGTTTTAACTCGCTCGCGCTACCCGGCGTCGGAGGGACGTGGTCTCCCGTGCTCGCCTCCATCCCTCTCTGCCCTCATTAAAACCGCGCGTGTGCACACACGATACACGGCCGCGCGCGCGGTTGTACCTCTCCCCCTCTGTGTACCTATCGAGTTCACGTACGTACGTAATCGCGTAGGTTTACATCCCTTCATGCGCATCACGGGCTCTGATTCGTAGTGCCTCGCGATTACGGCGCTTAATCGAGCGATTCGTTTACTACGCGCGCAACCCCGTTTCAGGGGGTGGAAGCTACCGCGCTGCTACCGTAGCGTCGTGTGGACATAGTGCTTCTCGATCGATTAAGGTCCGATTCCGCGAAGCGGCTTTACAGCGGCTTAGTAATTTATCCTATAACTTTGGGCTCGTCAATTTTTGGACGGTCCGCCAATGTAATTCTACCCCCTCGGGATCCGATTTTGCAAATTAACTTGGCCATTTATCGAGTTATTGTCGAACGTGGGTACTAACGACATTTTTAGAAAAGATTGGTTAATCTCCACCGAGCTTGTAATCGTTTAAATTGCAAATGTGGAAACCCCCTCGCCTCTGCTAACTCGGTCGTTCGGCTTCCTCACGTTCTCCGTTACGCCTTCAGCGGAAGGCGACAGGTGTAATTAAATTTATTGGCGCAACGTATATAAGCGTCACGTCATTTTGCGATATGTGGCTCGCGGAGTTATTTCTAGCTCGACTGCCGCGCGAAATGATCAATGCGAAATGATGTCTCGCATGCGAGCGCATTCCGAATGACAATCCACCGGGCGGCATAACGCGGTCGCTTTGATTTCACCGGCGCGTTGAGCCGCGGACTCGTCGGGCTGCTATCAGGAAATACGGGCGCGATATAAACGCAGACAGCGCTAAGGACGGCCTGTGGGAAACTTTTCGGTCGATAGTCATTACCGGTGCAGACAGGCATCGGTGCAATCGTGAGACCAGCCAGGCCTCGCCTCGTCTCGCATGAAGCGATCGTTCCGGCCGCGCAAATATGCCCGACGATACTTTTCTCTCTGACGCGGAATCACTATACTTTTCGCGAATTATGTGACCATCCGTGTTGCATGCTTCTTATTTTCTCTCTCTTTCTCTCTGCCGAGTCATTGTCGTGAATTGGATTGCACGATGAACTTGCCGACGCAAGGGCGAATTCGCGGGGAAGAAAAGCGTCGAAATAAGTACGTACATACATTTTTAAGTAATTTTCCACGTCTTTTAACGCGGGCGACGCGCGAGACAGGCGACGACGCGTTTTGTGAATTTGCATAGAAAAACTTGGGTACCGACTGGAAGTAATCTCGCCAGTTTCGCACTCCGGAAGACGGTGACACGTCGCGTTTGCCACTGTGCCGTTGTAATTTCACGGTTGAGTACGGCCGCAGGGACCGAGTCGTGGGCGCGACTTGCGATCAATGACACGTCCTCAGCCCAGTGTTATAAGGCTCCATGCGATTTAAAGCGTCCTACTGAAACATTGCGCAACCTAAACACGGACATATAATCATACAAACAATCAGAAATATGACAATCCACCGTATGTATCTATGACATATCTGTTGGAGAAGATTGAGAAACGTTAAGAAAATACCGCTCGCAATTCTGTCTCATTGTTTTCAAGACTTTGATTACCAGCATTAATCAGAAATATCAACGGGATCTCGCGCTTCTCCCGGTCGGTTGTCGTAAATATGAGAAACGAGGCGCTAACACGAGGGATCACCTGCGCGGAGGCTTTAAAAATCTAATCTCCCGGGAAGTTGAGACCTTTTATGTTTAAAGTGTCTCGGTTCTCCATTGTGAGCGCCCGCCCGGTTTCTCACTCGAAAATAGCCGGCCGCCGTTGTGCATAGCGTGTAATATGGTACGAAGGAGATAAGGACGACATGTATGTCGACGAGTCACACAAGATAAGCTGAAGAACCAGGACGGTTACCGTGGGGGGGAACTTCCTCATTTCTCAACCCCTTCCGCACTTATCGTCCTGGTTATGTGCCATTTCCATACACCTAATGGCGCACCGCGAATAGCGAAACAGCATTTCGTTTTAATGGCGAACGGTGTACATGTACACACACACACACATACGCACATACACCATCGTTGTACGAGGGGACTTTTGGCAAGTTCCCGTCGTGTCGTCGTCATCGTCCAAACTTCCTCTTCGTTAAGTACTTTGGCAACACGTCCTTGAGAGTTTTTGCCGACGACGGGGTTAAGCGCCTGTGCATACACCCCAGGAAAATTTACATGCTTCGGTTGCACCAAGTAATTTTACTTCTTAGCGGTCTACAATATTGAGTAGTGACCTGACACGCTTTTTCGACCTTGAATGTAACCAACGAGCGTGTGTTCATGCATGACAATAAGCTCACTGATGATTAAGCGTGCGTTGCATGTAGGAGGATCAAGTTTCAGAAATGTGCACCGTAAATCAGAAACGCGTTAGCTTTGTAAAAATTAATACAATCACTTTTTCTAAATTCTTTTCGGAATATTATTACTCCGTCGTAGATACAATAAGGCCAGCTCTTGTCGAGAGAGAAAGAGAGGTATCATTAGTCGGTTCTACAAACAATTCGATGCACGAGATAATGAATACAAAATAGCTGAAATCATGATATATTGTTTTGTTTGAATTACCCCTGAATTATTTATGATAATGGTTCTACAAGCCACTTATTTTTAAAGTGATTCAATTAAATTGTGAAAATCTTGTTAAAATGGATGCGTTCTGTCTATTTATACACGAGCTTTACTTAAGTGTATTATATTTCAAATTTTATCTTCGCTACTTTAAAACTGAATTTACTTATACGTCTCGCATACACAGGAATACGTTTAAATATTTTATTCAATTCTAAAATATCGTACGTAGCAAGTGTCACGCGGGCAGTCATTTAAAGCTGCGTTAAATTTAAAAGAAATTCCAATTGGCAATGCGATTATTTATGTTTAATTGATGAATTGTTAATTAGCAGCGTTTCTTGGTTTCGCGAGAGCTAGTGGATCTTACGATGTGCGGTGCCGTTTGAAGAAGAAAACGCGTTGTTTATGAAAAGAGACCTTTCGCTTTTCTAATTAGAAATTCATCACGTCGTGTTTCCTCGAGAATAAACCGGGCCCTCTTGGGAGGGATGCTCCTCGGGGAAATATGTGTTGGAATAAGTCTACCGATACTGCGTCGCCTACGATAACCTATCTGCGGGGTTGAACGCAAATAACGTTAGAATTCATGGGTACGTCCATTTCGTAGCGAGTTAATGCTTCAATGCTACGATGCATAATTTTCTTCGCTGTTGGACAGTCAAAATATTTGCGCTCCGCGGGAATATTACGTCCAAAGCCCTATAACTTCCGTTTATTCTGCGCCTTAACATGGCCAGAGTCCCGCCACTTATCGTCGGTTTGTCTCCTTTATCCCGTTTTTATTATGCGTTAATCAATTTTGCGTTTTTGCTCCTGCACCCAACACTGAAATCATCTCGAGATCGTTTCCTATATCAGCCCCGTTATTACGCCTGCAATTAATTTCCTCGCTCTTTAACGTTGGCGTTGAGATAAAGTTTTTCACGTCGAGTCTAGAAACATTAAGCTTTTTTTAGTTATACCTTCTTACTACGAGAGAATATTTCTTTTTCCTAAATGTTATGCAAGGCAGGCGTAAATTGCGCCAGAGAATTTCGTTACTTATTATCCATCGCGCTGCTTCTTGTCTTTATAGTCTACTTTTCGAGCTATTATTCTGTATCCTGCATATCGATATGATTGTGATTAATATTCTACTTTTCATTTTACGCAATTTGCACTTTTCCACAGTTTTTCGTTCCGTCATGTTTACTTGGAACTTCAAATTATTTATATATTTGAGTACAAACATATTTCATTTATGATATGCAAACACGTAATACAAACCTTGGTTAGTGAATCGAAGAAATAATATGAATAAAATATAGATAAATTACCCACTTTGCAATTAAAAATATTGACTATTCTTTTCGACGGAGTCTTATAGATTTAACTCTTGTAGTTTTTTAATACCCGTAATTGAAAAAGAAACCTATTGTCTGAATTACGAGAAAACCGCGAGAATATTCAGCCAGCGGATTAAAATCTCGGTGCACCGGTCGAGCACTTTCGACTGCAGATCGGAGCGAGCCTTCTCCGCGAATGAAAGGGAATTAAATTCGATCCGTCACATTTATTAACGAGCGATTATGCTAATCTGCAAAGACGTAACAACAACGTCGGGCACACACGACTGCAGACATTACATTCTAAAACTTGTATTCGGGAGTGGCTGCTGCGCCCACGGATGCACGCTCGGATGATCGTGTCCGTGCTCGGCGATGCATCGTTAACTGACTGCTTTAAATCGGCACCGCGCGCGCCATGCCTTGTGGCATGGCATCGTTAATCTCGCGTCTTTCGGTCTGTACGATTAATCAGATTAGATATCGTTATCGGATAATTACTACCCTCCGTTAATCGCGCATTAATGCTTCGCGTTTCGCAGCGAGTGCAGTTTAATTTGTGTGAATCTGTGTGAACATTTCAATCCACGGGCAACGCATATGTGGATTAAAATATGATATCCTTTCTTACGCTTCGATCACGGAAAATATCTGACAAGTAATCCCGTCAGAATTGGAATAACAATGGGCATTTAAAACTTGGATTTTTTCCCGTGCTGCAAGTACGCATGTGTTCTTACATCGTAAAAATATTTCTATTATATTTCGTCATAACATACACTGATCCCGTTTTCAGATATCTGATAATTTAATGTCCTAGTAATATACCGATGGCAGAAATATATTGCTTATTCATTAATTTTTTCGAAATGCAATTTTGCATTTTCTCCGTGACTGCTGTGCATTTTCCAATTCCTCGATTTTAATTCTTTTAACGTTTTTAAACAACAGCGATTTTTGAGGTATCCCCATATTCGGAATTTTCTCGCGAATCGCGTCGTTAAAATTTTATGATCGCGCAGCATGCCGTACATATTCATGACTTATGCGTTTGGCGCAGCCTCGATTTTGCGACGGCACGTTTCGGTCAAGCACTGAATATGATTAATTCTGCCGTTTGTTCGTCAAAAATCACGGAGTTTCGAGTAATTCGGCCGTCGAATTAATGGAGATTATTTGGCATTTATTTAAATAAATATACGGTACACTTGCCTCCCGGAATTTATAGCCACTAAATTTCACATTTTAATTTGCAATTTGCAATTCGCATTTATTATTGTCATGGCAAACAAATAGTACAAATAATGAAAGAAAAAAAAAATATAAATTAATCACGAAATTGCCACGCAAGGCATAAAATTGTTCTAATAACATTATAATATCAAAAAGCCTGCACCATATAACGCGCAACTGATGTGTAGCATTTGTACACGTTTAATGAGTATTTTTTTTTAGACGATTTTATGACGCGCGCTTTCGCTCGAATATTGCCACGCACGAGGATGCCCGGCGGAGAGGAAGATGTAATTAAAATAATCCCGACGAATTAAAGCGTAATTACGACCGGGGTAATCACTTCAAGTACCAGTTGTGATTCCCTCTACGACAGTTAATTAGCAATTGCGTGCACGTAACGCGCATAATTTCGACTTTACGGCCGATTCTCGCGGGCGATCTTCTATGCACTCTTTTGTCGCGTCTACACTCGATGCACCGATATTTCGCGCCGGTTTTCGTCTGAAAATATCATTGATCGTGTGGCACCGCGACGCGTCGCGCCGCGCCCGCATATGCAGATCCCCATCGAGTTTTAATGCACGATTAATTAATCGAGTGACGCGAAATAAACGCTTCGCGTTGAAATTCTATCTCGACTGTCGGCGTAGCAAAACGTGACGTTGAGCGAACCATCCTTTTCCACTCGAGTCACATAATTGAACGGACTAAATCCATCTCCTCTCCCCGTCCTCCTCTTTCTCCTTCCGCTCTCTTTTGCCTCTCTCTCCCTCTCTCACCCTGCGGACTTCACCCTGCTGCTTCATTCGTCCCTTTCCTTCGTTGGGCCCTTCACCGTTTCTCTCATCGTGTGTCCCCGTTTAACGTCAGTTCGAATCGGGTGTAGTTAATTGACGTCTACTGTCGAAAGAAATGTATTCGGTAACCGTTAAACGAATTCCGTTTTTCAGCCATTCCCTCGTCCCCACTTCACTGTCTCCTTCCTTTGCGGAATGGAATGACGATGAGACGAGCGGTTCCGGTGATGAGTAGGAGCGAGACACCACGAGTATTTTATTCTGATGCGCGAGACACTTAAGGACGAGGCTGCGTACGCATGTAGACGACGGTTCGCTTATTTTTATTTCACGCGAAATAGAAATTTGTTCGCTGGCGATTGACATGCGAATAGACGAAAAAAATAGCGCGAGTTTGATCGATGTTGTTTTAATCGAGTCACTCAAACTTTTCCTTTTCTTTTCATCTTTACGTGATAAAACGAGAGCGGGATAATATATCACGTGAGAGGGATTGGCAACTTGGAGTTTTGCTGCAAATAACATTTACATGTTAAATAACATTTACACATACGTGGCTACTTTCGTAGATCATACGACTGCCAATAATATTCTTGAATGTGACACATTGTTGATTTCACATTTATTTCCGTTATGAATATCCAACATCCAACGTCGTTACTAATGTCTGCTGATGCATTTGCAGCAAAACTATTTAAAGCGACAGTATATATAATAATTCGATATTTACCTTTATCGTATAATAACGTCTTTAATGATTTTATAACTTTTGATACTATGTATTTATTATGTTTATGAACTGACGATGATGTTGGCATACGATATCGTCGTTAATTCGTATTGATCTCTCGAAGAGGGAAAAGTCGCGGCTATCTCTCTCTCTCTCCCCCCCCCTCTCTCTCTGTAGACAGACTTTTGGTATCGGCCATTTGTAACTGGTAAATATTATTCGCATTATTCAGTTAATTTAACATTTATCTGATTAGCACACGATCCTCAAAAATGTCTTAAGGCCATGAATTTTTTCGTACAAGATTGTTTATAAATGTTTTTCTTTTTTTATAAATATCATATTAATTTTAAGTCACACATATTTGATTATATACGACACGTACATATGTATAACGTATAGTACTTATTAAAGAATTTTGTAAAGACGAATTATTTAATCTACATGTGCAAATACAAAACAGGGTTAATACACGTTTGGCTGAAATCGAGAATCAAATAAAGACTTTTGTTTACGTGTTTGGAGTTAATTTGACCAGCCGAAAAGTAGAAGACTGAGCAACGCTGAATATTAGATATTTCCAATTTCTGTAAATCAAAACTTAAATATTTTGTCTTCTAATCGAAAGAAACTTTTCTGTTTGAATTGCATTAATTTCATTTATATATGTATTAAAATTGAAGTGATAATTGTCTCGCTTCGCTAACTGTCAACTATTTTATTCTTCTATCGTAAATTTTTTGACCATGTGTGTCCAAAAGAAATCTGAAACCATTTGCAAATTTACTGTGACAACAGGTAACCTGAAACTAATATGTATGATTGAGATCAGGGTAACCTTTAATTATCCTGTATTGTTTGATCGTAAATATATAACGAGAGCTGCCACAGTTAATGCTACTTGGATATGTTTCTTTGATTGCATTGAGTATTATACAACCATTTTGTTGTAAAATCTACAATATTTCAAAAGAATATCCTACGATAATAAAATGAACCCCCGTTTTCTTGTTTAAGAGACGAAATGTGCGGAAACGAACGAACAAAAAAAACCGTGAGAAAGAGGAGGGAGAAAAGGCGAAGAGGAAGAGGAGAGTGACAATGAGAGAGAGAAAATTTGAGGGGTTGAGGGAGACAATGAGAGTATTTTATTCCATCGCGAGACACTTAAGGACGTGGAAGGGTGCAGTCGTATGAATATAAATGACAGTACGTTGCTTTGAATACGCTTTGTTTTTCCGCGGGATGGGAGTTTAAAAGGCGATACGCGCACGGGAGCACGAGAAAATTCCTCTCTCGCGAATTTCGTATTGAGTGAAAATATGATATTAGCATCGAGGCGTCGACTTAAATATTGAAATAAGCTATATCGGTAATATTTTTTCATTTATTTGAATCTAATTACCGTTTTAAATAGAGTCTATTATGACCTGCGCTTTTTTAATTACATAATTTTTAGCGCACATTAGAAGTATACTTTTCTGAGTGATTTTTTTTCGGCGGTCTGTTTATAGCGTTTGAATTCTCAGCGTTAAATACGTTTTAATTAATTATAATTAAGTGTAAGTATAAAATTACATTTCTGTAAAAGTGCAAATGTACATCATATCAGTCATCTCAGTCATTTTTCTCTGGATTTTTCGACCTCATTGTTTGCATTCATTGCAGGATACATGTACATAAAGCAGATACCATAAAGCAAAATTTCGTAATTATATGTAATATATGCATAATAAATTTTATTTATCGCGGATTATTCAGCTAATATAGCAATATTGTTTCAGCGTTAATTTCGATCAGTCGTACTGTTCTGCTTTTCGAAGTACTGTGCAGGCCCATGCGAGCGTGAACGATTTAGAATTTAGCTCTAATTAAGCCGATATAGCTTGACCATTCTCTTCTGCGTGCTAGTTATGCCGTTTTTGTTCGTACCTAATTAAAGTATAATTTTCTAATTGCCGTTCTCTTTCGCGAGGCGCGCTCAGACACCGAGATATTTGCATAACGTTAATTTAATGGGTGCGTATGCAGCGGTAGCTCCGCGTCCCGTTCTTCCTGAGCCTGTTCAAGACGTCTCTACGAATGGCAAATATGAGCGCACGACGAAGGGAGCAGTGGCGATGGGGACGAAAGGTTCCTTCGGCGGTTGAATACGTTTTGTTTCCTGCCGAAAGACATTTCAGACGTTTGCGCGAAGACGAGGGGGGGGGGGAACAGACGCTCGCCGATTTAAACGAAACTATAAAGAGGGGCGGGGGAGGGGAGGGGGGGAGGGAGGGAAGGATAGGGAGCGCACGAAACGAAGAGATGACGGAAAAGTCGGAGATGAGGAAGACGTCCTCGGTGGTACGCGACAACTTGCTCAGCCGCATCCTCGAAGGACGCTCTGTGTGCCACTGGATGGAATCCCGGGTTCCCTTAATTACAACGACCCTCTTCCGTCCCATTAATAAGCGGCCTAAACAAACTGCCATCATATAAATACTTGAAGATTTCTCTACCTCGACCATACACACACACACACACACACTCTCTCTCTCCGTCTTTCTTTATAGCACGCGCACAGTCTGCAGCTTAACTGCTGTCTCTCCTTTCTGCCTCGTACCGGCGCTCTCCTCTCTCCTCTCTTCTTCTCTATAATTAAATTTGCACCGAGCTTCGCGAGTTTGGCTCCTTCGTTCATTTAATCGGACACCGGGCGTTAGTATAATTAAAAGCACATCTCTTTCGGAATTCGTCTCATCTGGACTGCCTTCTCTCGTCTTCCTCTCTGTCTCGCTCGTCTCCGTTTTCGCGACGGTCCTTTTCCCTCTTTCCACCATCGACACGAGCGTCGAGTCTTGTTTGCTAATTGCGGTGTGCACGGTCGTCCGTGTGTACGCCCGTGTTTTCGGCACTTCTCGCGTACGTAGCTCAACGCCATGATACGCACACCGCAAATAAGCGAGTCTACGCCCGACGGGTGAGTCGAAAGAAGAACCTGTGCGCTGGTTTCACAGGGACATCCGGCGGCGGTTCGGTCTTTGTTCTCACGCGGAGAGAAATTATTCGGACTCGAATAATTACGCGAATATGCTGCAATTATCGCGTGCGAAAGGACCGGCCGTACTCGTAAAGGTACCCACTGTCGTTAGGTGCGTCGTACGCGCCTGTGCCATCGCCGATGTCGACCAGAGAGGAAACTGAGTGCGGGCGCGTGATATAAAGCCTATTTTCAGGAAGCCCGTGTCATTAAGAGAAAATGGTTTTGTACAATAGCGAGAAGAGAACAGCAGTAATGCGAGTTCGTGTAAACCGCTAAGAATTAAATTCCCCATTTAATCGATTTGTCCGCCGTACCTCGCGCACGGAAATTGTTCCTGGTTTATGCAAATTTTACGCGTCAATGATTATGCGGACTGAGCGAGTGGAACTTGATTTTTCCCCTTTCTCTTATAAAAAGACTATGTGTCGCCGTTTTTAATTTATTCAAACGAATAATTTTCACTTCTCTCGATCCTCTCGGTTGCTTTTCTGATTATGAAACTTCCCGTTTTTATCCGTCTGTAATCTATTACTATTATTGCTAGAGTACTATTACGTAAAAATTTTAATGCGCAGAGATCTCAGCCTTCTCATGGTTACTTCCTGAATAAATGCCTGCCGCGTTCGCCACGTTGGGTTGGGGCAATCGATTTTGCCATTATACCGGGGATTGTTTTACTTTACGTTCCGTGGAATAAACACGAAATCGTAAATTTCGGGTGATGGCCGGTGCCGGAGAGCTAAACGACTCCGATTATTCGTGCGGCCCCCGGCCGCGGCACGTACGCCCGACTTTATCCAAGTCCCCGCGCCGAGATATACCTCGCGCCCGGGACACAGCGTTTCCTCGATACCCGACGAATTACGACGGCGGACCCGCATTTTTCTCGGATGTACCCGTCGTAAGACGTCCGATCGACAATTACACACGTACGTCGTACGGCGGCCAGGTCTCGCCGCGTTTTATCTTGTGCGGCACGTTTAGTGTTCCAAGGCGTGACACGGATTCCTCGCCGTTGCAGAAACCGGTCTTATCCCCGTGGCTTTCTTGTTGTTGCGACGGACTCGCTTTTGCGACGCTTCCGTGGCGGCTTCCGAGATGTGAAGTTTCTGCCTTTCTGTCGGGATCGAGATTTAGTACGATTTTTTTCGTGTTTTACATCGGAATTCACTGTGGATAATTCACGATTCAGCACTTTGAGTTAAATCAATCCGATGTACGATTCGTCATTCTTTTCTGAATTTTGCGATATAGGCTTAGAAAGAGAGGGGCGGGGAGGGATGGATTTCATCGAGAGACTAGCTAAGATTTGCTATAATCAAGTCCGAGAAGAAATAAAACGATCACGTTTTACATATTTCTTCATATCTGATCGACGGATACGCTTTCAGTTTGTATAGCAATTAAATAGTCATCAATCGGACAATAAAGTTGAATGGGATTTTTCAAATAAATAGCTTATCTCCTTTGATGATTTTATGTGGCACCTTTTAAACGAGTATTTCTTGTATTGACGCTTGGACAATTAATTTTTCGCGATAGTTTCTAAAGAAAGCTATTAAAGAAAAGAATTCTTTACACGGTGTGGGCAATTTTTCGCACTTTGTACGGTTATTGTTGCGTTTGTTGTTCGCTTGTGGGAGAACCGGAGTTGACGTCATAACGATGCGACGGCACGCACGTCGCTATCGCGAGATTTCTTACACGCATTGTCACGTATGCAGGCGGATATAGATGCGGAGGTGTATGTAAGACACCGGGCGGGGTTTCTCAATATTTAATAGCGTCTGGGTACGAGTGCTGTCTCGACACTCCTGAAATTGCAAGGCGTGAAGGATTCGAGAGCGGCGGGGCAACTAGACGAAAGGAGGGCGGGCAGAATTTGTCCGTTGTCTACCACGAGGTCTCGCGACGATTACACCTCGAGCTCGAGTGCGAGACACTCTGGAGCACATTACGAGGGAAACAGTCGCTTATTGTTTTCCGACGCACCGCATGCTGCAATTAAGAACCTGCTCTTTGGCACCTAGCGCCTTGGCATAAACCAATCGCATTTTTTAAGCCGCGTATACACTCACGCCACTTTGATATATGTACGTGCATGTACGTGCGATCGAATGTGCTCGCTGGCGATTTGATTCCAAGGATTCGCGCATACAAAAGCAATTCAGTGTACACGGAGTCGTTCTCGATAAACGACATGTGTTGCTCGAAGGCTGCGAACGATTGTCAAGTCGAGAGGACGCAAAGGTATCGTGGTACAGATTTAAAGAGAACCTAAAGCCCCGGGTGGTCTTCGAGAGGAGGACAGGCGGAAAGCGAGTAGGGAACGAGGAAGGAGGTGCTCTCTCCGAGTGGGAGGAGAAGGAAACGGAGGAGGTCTGGCGAAGCATAGTGAGATTGGAATACCTACCACGCAGAGAAGCTGGAGAGACTGGAAAGGGGGGGACCCTGATCCGAGTCAGAAGAGACACAGCAAAGAGAGCACGAGGACCGGGTGGCCATGGTAGAGACACTTTCGTGAGATTGAGCCCGAATTCAATAGGGGATGAATAAAATATAAACCAGCCGCTCTATTGCGATCCGACGCGGAGGCTAAGGGCGATAGCGCCGACCCTTGTGTAAATAAATAAAAATTATATCCATCCCCGGTGGAACGCGAGTGGACATGTACGGGCGGTTGTGCGCACACACGCCGGCTGATTCTCCCGCGAAACTAAATGGCCGATTAAATCAATCGCTTCCATCGTCAGCGCCCGTGATTTTCTATTCGGATATTTATACGATGTAGCGATTTACAGCTGTAGTTTAACAGATCGTTGATGGACGACATTAATTCCGTCGGTTTGGCCGTGACATTTTTATTGAGTATCCAAAGTTTATGCGATTTTTGCGTTATTGAAAGATACGCGGTATATTATTAATTATTTCGCACACATGACGTCGATCTCCGTTTCCGCGATTTGCGACTGGTGAAATTTATACGCTCGACATTTTAAATTATTACCGTACACGTAGGCAAGGAATTGATATTTTTATCTAGATAATTATCTGTGAATGCTATGCGAATGTTTAGCCGCGAATATCCCGCTAAGATCAAGATGATTATTTTTATATAACACCCTCGAGTGTACATAGTATACACACTCGGGTAATTTCGTGTTTGAGATAGGCTTAAAACCGAAGGGATGAACATCCATAACCGGAGAAAATGACGGGATTTTGACGGCAGCTGGCGGAAGCTGCCAGCTTCAGCTCGTTGCATCTATGCAAATTGCAGTGCAACAGGCACGCTAGGCTAACATATTTAGGCGTACTGAATGAAGACGGACAAGTTTCCGCTTCTATTCTCAATCGTTGTACCGATTACAACGACAGTCGGAAATAATTAGATCGTGACGTCAAAGAGGGGCGCATGCCGTTTGGATTTAATCGAATCACTCGCGAAACTTTCTCAAAGAAGTTGTGTTTCGTGCGGAAACTTCCAATGCCCTTCATTATACCCTTTGATCTCGACGCTAAGATCTCCGCTGACAAATTACGTTCTAATTAAGATGAGCTCGACGGTTTGTGGCTTGCGGAAATACTCGGACAAACTCAAAATTGAACTAGTTGGCCGCACAATTCCTATTCACTCATCCTTAAAAAGTTATTGATGCTATGAAATATAGTATTACGGTAATTAAGTTATCTTCGTATTGAGCGGAAAATAGATTTTAGAATTACGCCAAACGTTTTATGGGATTATGGACGAAATTATTTTCTCTTTGAAAGAAATTTTTTGCCGACATGTTCAAATCAGTAATTCACTCACTGATCGCTGCTACTGCACTGCCTTTCCGGTTAATTCTGGAAATATAATAAACATAATTATTATTTATTAAGCGTGCTACTTTAATTGGAGATTGATAAAATATTTTTATACACGCACAACACATTTATTTTATATTCTCTTCATGATATTTCAACTAAATTTTCTATATTTGAAACGCACCGGAAAAATTACTGCGATAGTAAAAGAATGCGCACATTTAATATGAAAATATTTCACGAATCACGAATAATTTCATACAATTACAGTCGTGCATTCTCTCTTTACATATAAATATTATAGATAAAATTTCACCAACTACAGAAATAAAAGTGCCTTTTTACTTTTCTACTTAAATTGCAGAAAATACGTCAATAGACGCGACTGAAATTAACTAATCAAGCAATACACTCACCGAACTCTCGACGCCGTCTTTTCGCCGAGAAGAATCCGGCTGTCGCATCTCATCTTCTCGAGCTACCTGTAACAATGGCCCGAAGATATCTCTTTGAGAACTCTTGACAAATCACGAATAATTTCATATAATTACAGTCGTGTATTCTCTCCTCACATATAAATATTATAGATAAAATTTCACCAACTACAGAAACAAAAGTGCCTTTTTACTTTTCTACTTAAATTGCAGAAAATACGAGCGTCAATAGACGCGACTGAAATTAACTAATCAAGCAATACACTCACCGAACTCTCAACGCCGTCTTTCGTCGAGAAGAATCCAGCTGTCGCATCTCATCTCCTCGAGCCACCTGCGAATAACAATCGTCCGATCCTTTATTCGGCATTTCCGGCATCGCGCGGGTAACAAAATATAACGCGAGTACCGTGGAACGCGCGCGAAAAGTGTCACCTGTCGCGAGGCAACAGGCAAGCCGGTTGCGCCAAGCTTCTAGCATCGTAACGCGTAGTCTACAATGCGAGTCGCAGAGTCGTAGTCGTAAGAATAATCGACTGCGATTGGTCAATTTCATCAGACGCAACAGAATTGGCCAATCATAGTCGACTGTTCTTACGACTACGACTTTACGACTTCTACGTAGACGAGGCTTAATGCGATTATTTCTACGCACCGCGCCGTCACTAGCGCATCCAGACAACGGTCCAGGACGATTCTTCGCTCTCGGTATCTAATCGTATTCTCGTGCAACTCGGAAAACGCCGAGAGCACGAAGCCTCGTTCGACTCCCGCCAAAACGACGGAAATATGGCAGGGGACCGAGCCGGCGCGTGATCGTCACGTGACGTCGCGCGGCAAGGGACACTTGAATCGACGCTCGCGGAAGCGCGAACGCAGGCGCGCGCCGAGAGACATGACTGTGGTGCAAATAATTCGCTGACACGCGGCGCGGACTGTACATTTTCGGCCTGAATCGGGGAACGCGGCATGCAGCTCAGTGACGCGGGACGCGCGCGCGAGAGCCTCGGTCTTGTCGCGACGTAGCGGGGACGTGGCGATCATTTCCACGCGTCGCACAGTTACTCACGCGTCAAAGCTGCTCGCCCGCGGCGATTCGTCGCCCTGGACATCGCATCTACGCACGAATCCGCCCTTGGAAGACGCGAGAAGCAGCGGAGCGGCCGACCGGCGTCGAAGTACGGCAACCAATATGGCGCCGGGTAGTGGCGGGAGCGGCGCGCCGCGCAGGCGCGCGGCGCACCGGGGAAACGGCCACGGACGTTCAAACTAACGCTCGCGGAAATACGACGCCGTAAAGCAGCAACGGTTTGTCATTTCGCGAGAATTGTGGACGGCGGTTTGTATCCTTAACGAACGCGCTTTCATTCCGATACACGTCGCGCTTTGAAACGCCCGTCGATTTAACACGCGACCGAGAGGCGCGTCGCGCGCTTTGCTTTCTGCCCCCCCCCCCCCGCCATAGTTGTCGGCGCCTCGGCACGGGACGGACGCTTCCGCGCTTCTCGTATCCTTCGCGCGCGAGTTGTGCGTAGATACGCGATACCGGGGGGCGAGGAGTCGTCGCCGACGAGCAATTCTGGCAGCGGGTAACAGCGTGGCGCGTGGAAAGACTCACGTTCGCGAGGTAAGCGGCGCGAATACGTTGTACACCTATCGCGGCGCGACGCGCTTAACCTTTTCGCGCGCGATGCGGACTCCGCGCCTCCCGACTCGGCGCCGGTGCCGAAGATTTGCAGTTGACGGCGCGTGCACCGTCGATCGTAAGCGGCAGCGAATACCCGGGCGCGTTCGCCGTATCGCCCGCGCGACTTCGGGATCGCCGAGTACGAAGCGATCGCGCGAGCGTCATTAGTGCGTGGCTCGAGAAGATGAGAAGTCGGCGACAAAGACGGCGTCGGTGGGAGCGGCTTGGATTATCGCCGCGTCTGCCCGCGCGCGGGTGCGTTCGCGCTTCCGCGAGCGTGGTTGATTGAAAAGCGTCCCTCGCCGTGCTCGCGGTTCGAGGCGCGTGACGTCACGTGACGTCACGCGCCGGCTCGGTTCCCTCGGCGCCGCCATGTTCCTTGTCCCTGCGTAGGTCGGACACGCTGCTTTCGACGTTGTCCAAGCGCGAGTTTGGCGTAGATACGGTGTCCGGGACCGATGTGAACCGTCGCGGACGAGTGTCTCGATACGCGAGTGACGCGGCGCGCGGAAATAATCGCGTCGAAATGCCAGACGCCTCGCGCGACATCGGTCTTCTTGCTGCTCCGCGACGGGCGAAACTCTCGCGCGCGTTATACTTTGCCCGGACAATGCCGGATGGTGCTGAATAAATTGTCGGACGGTTGTTATTGCGCACACGGACGGCTCGGGGCGATGAGACGGCGGCGGGATTCTTCTCGGCGCAAAGACGGCATCGACGCGAGACACTAGGTTAGTGTATTGTTTGATTAGGTATCTCTTTGCACCGTCTGGCGCTCGTATGTTTGCATTTTAAGTATAAAAGTAAGGAGGCACTCTTGCGCCTCTGTAAGTTAATATACGAGGGTGAGTAAAAAATTATCTGCACTTTTCGTTCTACAATTTATTTACACAAAAATAGGGGTTCAATGTATACATCAGTTTTCAACATAGTCTCCTCCCTTGGCAATGCACTTGGTCCAGCGGTCCACAAGCTTGCGTATTCCTTCCAAGAAGAAGGTTTTCGATTGGTCGCAAAGCCACTTTTGCACCGCTTCCTGCACGTCTACGTCTGTAGAAAATTAGCGACCTCGCAAAGCATCCTTGAGCGGCCCAAACAGATGAAAGATCGGAGGGAGCAAGATCTGGGCTGCAGGAAGCGGTGCAAAAGTGGCTTTGCGACCAACCGAAAATCTTCTTCTCGGAAGGAATACGCAACCCTGTGGACGGCTAGACCAAGTGCATTGCCAAGGGAGGAGACTATGTTGAAAAATGGTGTACACATTGAACCCCTATTTTTGTGTAAATAAATTGTAGAACGAAAAGTGCAGATAATTTTTGACTCACCCTCGTATATATGTAATTTATTCTTAAGTGTTGTGAAGGCTCGCAAAAAGAAAATCAGTGGAAAGGAGAGAGTGCCAGTGTGTGAGCCACAAAAAGAACGAAGCTCGGTTCTCACAATATAGAAACGAGATTTCTCTTTAATATAAACGTTTACACTTATATAAGTATAAATTGTATACGTTTATACGTGCATAATTTATTAACTTCAGCTCACGGCCAACAAGTGGACTTGGTTTACAATAGGTTCCTATTGTACTCATTCATTCTTGCACACTTATTTCATTCCTCATTACTTAATTTACTTAGCTTACATGCGTTTGCACCTATATTTAACAATTCTAAGGCTTAACTTCATCCTATATTAAATTTCTCTAGTTAATAAAATTTTACTCCGCTTGAACGACACAAGCATGAATTTTATGAGATATTACATGCATATAATATTTCATCTTTTATCTGGTTAGGTACGATATACATTCAGACAACAGTTGTAATTAAAATAATTTATGTAATAGGAAATAATTGCCGGGCGAAAGTTTCTTTTTTATAAAATTAAAAAGTAGTCTTGCGTTTCTATGGTTAATAAAATTTTACTCCACCAGAACGACACAAGCATCAATTTTATGAGTTATTATATGTATATAATATTTCATCTTTTATCTGTTCAAACAAGATACATATTATTCAGAGAAAAGTCGTAATTAAAGTAATTTATGTAGTAGGAAATTTTTTATCGGTCTCTATCAAATAAGTTTTTATTTATCACGGTAGCAAGGAACAATTTCGTTCAATTTTATGAAATTTTCGTGTGCCGGTTGTCGACCCGCCGATTTCATGGAGAACCTGCCACTTGCGTTCGCGGCAACCAACCATGCGGATAATTACCAGGCAGAATTGCAGGTGTCGGCGAAAAATCTGCACGATCATCCCGCTTTTTAACTGCTGGAATGATTGCTGGTCGCAATTTGGCAAAATATTATAATTTTCTACTTTTATTTAGCTTCTCGCCTTTCTTGAGTTAAAACTAATTAAGAAAAAAATCCACCGTTCGAATTGGTCGACTGTCAATTCGGACTTTCCTTGGAGTTCAATTTCAGCGAATTCAGATCTATTCAGATCTACCTGATAAAATGATCGCTGGGTAACAATTAGTGCAAGATACATTTTGCCGCGTGCGTAGCGTAGAGAAATGAAGTCTGGTGTATCGCCTAGCATTCCGTTATCCACATCCATCGTAGTTGTGGACGTTAGCAGCCGCCGTGGGGGACCGTTTGCGTCTCGCACCGGCGGGGAATCGATTATCGGCATATCGAAATTTTGCCGCATCCGGCCAGTACTTGGGCATTAGACGACCATGCGGCACACAGACAGCTGGAGTAAGCAGGCCGGCGAAGAGGTATGGAGAGTGGAAAGGGAACCAGAACGAGGGAACCCGCCGGCTCGCAATATTTCGCGTTCATAGCGTTGCTAAGCCGCAACTAACCGCCTTGTTAGGAAGTTACTCCTCCTCTCGACCTCTCGCATCCTCCCTCCCCTACCTGCTCCTTTTCTTCCGGTCTCTGTTCTCGTCCCGCTCTCTTCCTCTCTTCCCTTCCTCTTCACCACGATACCGTCTGCTTCTTCTCCCGTCCGGCTGCCACTTCTCTCCCCGTACGATTCCGCCGTCTTTCTTTCCTCATACTTTTTTTTTTATCGTATCATACATGCCCTCGCTCTCACTCTTCTTTTCTACCTCACTTTTCGTTCGTTCGTTCTTTTTTCTCTCCTACAGGATGTATAGCCGCCTTCGCTTCACGTTCCTTCCCGTCTGCATTTATTACAATAGGTGTCTGCGAACAAGCGCATTTTCTTATGCTAATGAATCTCGTAACAAAACAATATAAATGAATCGCATTTTAGAAAATATCAAGAAGGTTATTTTATTATTAAACAAGATAGTTTTGCCTGCCTCTCATTGCTCGTACAAAATTCCAGAAGTGGTTCCGTAGATAAAAGCAGAGTTGGGGCATCCTGCGTTTCCGCGTCGGTACTCCACTTTTTTCTCCCTCTTTCTCTCTCTCTCTCTCTCTCTCGCGAGCGTGTTCCTCGAGACGTATCCCTCTGATCTCACCTCAGACCACCCACCGGATACTAAATCATAACTTGAGAAATTCGCGTGCAGCGGGACACCTTTAAGACCTCAGAGGAAACTTAGTGGAGGAGGGTACTGCTGCCCTTGCAAACCTTTGATAACTAAGTACGTAACGTTTCCTCGAAGGCAATCCTCATACTTTGCTACATCGTGTGTGTGTGCGTTTCGGGACCCTTCCTAACATAAATCCACTTACGTGGCGGTTCCCGGTTAATGCCTAATTGTAGATACCGTATAAACTTGAAAATGGCTCATTTAAGAAATAGATTCTTCCGGTTTTAGATTTAAACGTTAATTGTTATGAATTTGGTGAAATGATGATTAAAATGCCGGTAGGCTGATTACAAACATAAGAGATATTATATTGTTATTGGATTTAAATGAAGGAAAGGCATCATACGTTAGTGAATTGAAAACAGTATCTTGAATTTTTACTTTTTCTCGTGTATCTTTATAGTACAAGATTATATCTTTGTATAAAGATTACAAAAGCGTTGAGGAATAAAGAAGAAGCAAATCGTCCATGTGATATCTTGCAAGTATCTTTGACTTAAAATTTGATTCTCCATAATTGAGAGCTCAACAAAGTTTGTTAAGCGCCTATTTACTTTGCTTAACAGATGAGATCCTTTTTATTTTAAATTTACGCAAATTATGAGTTTTGAGGAAACATTTTTACATTTAGAATGTTTCACAAAGATTCCAGATCGTTTCTTCCCAATGATATTGCGTCTATTCTACTGACAATTTTCCTTGGCTCCATCTTCGAGAGCCGGAGGTTGCTTGAATGTAAACTAGATCGCGACAGCCGATGCCTGGCTCTTCTCCCGGAGATGTCCTTTGATGCTCAAAGGTTCCTTTGATGCGCAGCTTATATTCCTATCGGAATTAAATATGCGATTTGATATAACTGCATGTGCATGCGGCGTCGACCAATATCCGAATTCAATTTATGATACAACCAACCATTTTTTCCCCGTTTATTCATGCAATATAATGATAGGTACTCTCTTTTGATCTCGTAGGAAAACAATTAAATAAGAAATTGAGAGAGCAAGCAGACAATGCGATTTAACATTTTTACTTGTTTCCTTTACGATAGCTAAAATCTAAATAGATTCCTAGGTATTTTCCTACTGTATTTTTATCTCAAAATTGTAATCTTGAAGCTTGCAAAATTTATATCCAATTTATAACCTGATTTATATTGATAAAAATCAGAATGTACCGCATAAAAAGGAAAAATGTCAAATGACATTGGTCGATGGCACGTCGATTAAAGCCACGTAGCGGCACGTTTTATCACTTCCATTTCAACAGACTCCGCCGGAGTGGAGTGGAGCCCAATTCACGAAAAGGGAACAAAAAAAGTGTGTCTTATTGAGAATCAAAAGCCGTGGCCCCGCAGCGGAGATGGTTAAGAGCGTAAATCTTGATACGTGCCGTATCCAATTTATCTGCGTGCGCCCAATGTATGGCGTTATTAAATACGTGACCTTACTGGGCGCGCTTTTATAGAGTGTTGTAGAGTCGCGCTATATAGTTTTATCGCCGTCGACCATAAGTTTCATTGAGGTCGCGATTGTCCGGCAAAATGAAACGCGCGAAGGGGGGTAATAAAAACGTCCGGATCGCTTGACGACTGATACTGATACTTGTTATTTCTTGTTTCAGGTATGTAACAGTGCTTTTATGCTGCTCTCCTGCATCGATCAAGTACAGAGGGTGAGCGAATTATAGTTGCCATTATAATTATACTTTGCGTCAAGAAATTGCGATTTGATACAAGATTTCTATCATTGTAATTCATAATTATAATGAAATTAAGTTGTGTAAATTGCATCATGTCTTACTAATATTTTTTTACATGCAATTTATCATTCTTGATTTATAAATATCCTAATTTATTTTCCTAATTAATTCGCAATTTTTACCACATTGTTATCAAATGATACATACAACGTTATGTATGTTTCGTTGTATTGTATTAACAATTTAATTTGGCAATTACATAAATCTGTGGCAATTTCTGATTTCTTGACGACTGGTTTACTTAAACATTACTCACCGTTTTAAGTAGGTAATCTTATTACTCGGTATCGCGGGACTCGCGGGCGCCACGATCGATCATTTTCAATTACAAAAATATCCGTCTACGCGGTGCCTATTACAGCAGTATGTAAAGGTCGCGTGCGTCGAAGCCACTAGACACGACGTCGCCGTGTATTTCTAAATTTGCATCTCCGCCGTCGACAAGGCATGCAAGCGAAAACGGGAGCGGACGAACGGGATAGATTAATCGGCGACATGTCGGCGCGCCGCATTTTTTCCCGAAAAAATCCTGAATATCGTTCACCGATGAATCTCCAAATTCTGACACTAACAGCTGAATACTTGAGTCTCTGCAAAACCAGACATGTTAAAAATAGTGTCCCATCTCGTGGATTAAAATAGATGAAAATTGTTTGGTAAACATCGAGGTATTTTAGAAGCTATTATTATTAGTTGATTAGGTTTCATGTAAAATGCAAAGACAGTGATCGTTCCAGAAGCGCTCTTCGCGTCGTCTGGGTGTTTCATTTTTATCTTAATGTCAACCCAAAGTTAATCCATTTCTACATCCTTTTTTCCTGGATCGTAGCTCTAGATTACAGTTAAAAAATGAGAACGCATCGAATTGACGTTATTGATGATACGATTGATCGTTGCTTATCTAACATCAATCAGAAAATTTTTGTCTTTACAACTTTCTCTAATCTTACTTGTATAATATATACAAATATAATAAAACCGAGTTGAACCCGTTACGGCAGGTTTATCCGGAACTGGCAAGAGAGTAGGTTATAGATAAGTGAACAAGTTACTTACATATAAATTGATAGTCAATTAGAAAATGAATTGTGAAAGAACACGAGTAGATTCTTATATTTTAGCGTGTGTTTATTATCATATTAATACATTCGCAGTCGCTGGCGTATTTTATGTCATTTTTTTTTAGATCTACAGCTAGTTGCAGCTCATGTAATTTTACGTCATTTAAAATCTGTAATTAGTTACCGCTGACGTATAATAATTTGTGCGCTAGAATTGCCGGCTGCGAAAGTGTTTTAATATGGTGAACACAAGCTATCCCTCCAACTTGAACTCATTTGTACGAGATAAAAATTTTATCATTTATAGATATTTCGTATATATTTTATGAATATCCATTTTATCAACTTTACAACCGTCACTTTGTGCGGTATTTTAAAAGAAATTTGGCAACATAAAAATAACGTAGTTAGAAATTTATCGATCCAAGCCACCCTGGATATGCCCTCAATTATTTGTTTCGCATACGTAATGCGTTTTATTTAGATTTTATTTAGATATTCGCTGAAACGTTTGCAACTGCGCGAACATTTGGCCGAACAGAAATTTGCTTTTGAAAAAGGGGGAGAGGGCAACTTTTCGTTTGGCGCGCCTCGCTATATTGGTTTCGCTTACGCGAGCCCGCCGTAAGCGATGTAGGTGCAATCAGCCATTACTGCTGAAGTGTAAATCCTATCGGGCAAGCAAAAACGCCGCCGGATACGCTTTCGAACATCTGCCATAGTTTCGGGCGGAATTCCGCGGCGTGCGGAAGTTCGTACGCGCGTTCGATGCGGCGCGAACTTGCCTCGTGTGTCGGCTTTGCACCCCCGACCGACGCGGACCGCGCGGCGACGCAACGCGCGCGCTGCCACTTGAAATTCTCCCGCTCGCGCGTGTTCCGCACGCTGTAATTCCGCGCTTCGAGCTTTAATTTTAAGCGGATACGGCGACGCGCTGGCACAGACGGTATAACCCGACGCAGTAAATCCGCGACAGACCGGACGGCGCGGCGGCGGCGACGACGCGTTGGCACACACGCTCTTGCCGTCCGTTCCTAGAACGTTATCTCGGAAGCTTCTATCCTGATTGTAAGTGAACTCTCGGAGCACGGAAAGCGGGAGGGTTGTAACGTGGGAAATAAATGCAGGACAGAGACGGAAAGAAAGAGAGAAGACGGGAGGAGGGAGATAGAGATGGAGCTTTGGGGACGGACCTGACATTTCGTTCGCTTTCGAAGACAGCACTGCGCTTCGAGTCTAATTACTCGAGTAAAGCTCAAGTCGCGAGTACCTCGGTAAATAAACGAAGTAAACGAGCGGGCCGGACTGTCCGCTTTCAACGATGTGTCCGTAGCCGACTCGTAATTGCGAGTAAAACTCGAACTGGCGTGCAAAGTGCTCGGCGCGGCGGCAGCGGGACCAGTGTTTTTCAGTCTCCAGAATTCAGCGGGATACTAATCCGCTACCGGGCGGATAGTTTGAATTTTTCGTGAAAAGTTTGCCGGAATTTTCGGCCCTTTACAATATAATTTCAAAAAGCTTTTACGAAGGTAAATTTCAGTGATACCTTTCGATTCACGTGGGATTTGGGAAATTAAATCAAAACCATACGTAGAAAGTAAATTTGGCACCGAAGAAATATCGCGCTCGGTCATCTACATGTTATTTTATTTTATTATAGACGCGTAGACAACATCTTTATACTGTTATTGCGATAAATATTATCACATGCCTCGGTGGTGGAATCGGTGAGACGCCCGCCTAGAGTGTAGGGAGGTCCAGATTCAAAATCTAGCTGGAGGTGATATTTTTCGCAATAAATTTTCTGTATATCATAAATGCCAGGTGTGGTCAAGAAAACACTGAGGTTAAATATCGCTGACGACATCGAAGAATTCTTATTAGCTATTTTATTATAGTCGAGGAATAAGCGTATAAACTGCAAAAATTTGCCGACTGTATCATTGCATATTTGTCCGCATGAACTTGGAGAGGGGAACATAAATTGTACGGAAAGTAAACCAATGTCAAATATCACGGTTAGTGTTAAATCCGCTAATAAATTGCCCGTTACGTCTAAACGAATTTACACGCCGAATTAAAGGATCTGACCGTTTAATTCAGTGATAACTCGTACCGCATGTGTGTGACAGCGGTTTACGATGGGAGACCACGTGCCGCGTGTGCGCGACATTGGTCATGAGCGTACGTAATCGAAGGTACATTGGCCCTCCCTTTCCCCCAAAGACGATTTCACGTGTAGTTACGTTCGTTCTCAACAATGGGCGTGACGTAGCTTCTGCGAGTGCACAGTTGTTAGCGGAACTCGTGGCGAACGGCGCGGACAGCGCGCTCTTGTAATTCGATAGTCCGAATGCAAACTCCGCTCTCTCTCTCCCGTTCTCTCTTGCCCCTCTTTTGCATATTGCCGCGTTCATCTCGAGCAAACAAAAGAACGTCTATATGCGACGTTACACACGCCCTCGGTAAGCAAAGAGGACCGACTGTCGGTTCGCGGGAACCCTCGATGCACAATAAACTCAACCCGATGGGTTTTAAGTCTCTCCTGCTACGTTCGCTCGCGTGGACGCAAGGAATTGACGTCTCGTGTAAATCTATACGGGATATTGTAAAAGTATGTGTGTGTGTGTGGGCCAAAAATTTTTGCGATCATAGTCACAGGTTGCGAAGCAATGAAATCTGATGAAATGCTTCGTCTTCGATAGGTGTCAGTAGTTACAAGGCTGTTTTCATATATGTACTTGGGTAAAAATTGTTAAAAGTTATATTAGTTCCCGACATTATAACTTTCTTCCTTTATACAATGAGATGAAAAGGTATTTACGGTGAATTACAAATTTACACGATTTGATACAATCGTCGTTAATTTAACTCAGTTTTGCTCAATTGTTACTCCAAAGTTGAGTAACATGTGAATAGCAAGTTTGAACTGTTTCTCGTATCGGTATTGTGTATAATACGGTGGCTTTTATGGGAAGACTTTCTAGGCAGACACACTCGCTCTTTGGAAAGAATTGTAGAATTCAATGCGTTGAAATTGCACGGTTAAATGAGAAAGTAGATGCGATTGTCTGCCCATGATAAGTACTTGGTAAATGTTTCGAGGCACTCTTGTCCCAGCACGTGCATTCGGTCAACGAGAATACTGGAGAAAACCGTCCGTGGCGCGTGCAAATATGACAGTAATATCAATATCTGTTTACGACATTGGACCACGCAGCGATGCGCCGGGTTAACGTCCGCCGCCGCGGTACCATTATTTTATATGGATACCATGTCGGGCCGGCCGCGTCTTTTTTCGCATATTGAACACGTTTATCACCTCGCTTCATTCGCGTTTCCGCGAGCGGGCTCCGGCACGTCCATCATTTACTTTTATCGCCCGGTCTATTCGGAAACAAATTCCATTTCGCATAACGAGCGTCCATTAATATATTAAACGATCTAAAAGAATCTTCCCGAGAGCCGGACGTGACTGGAATAGGTACGGGATTTCTTTCGGACGCGGAAAAGTCTGCATACACAGTGCGATTACCGTAACTTTCGCGATTTCAAGACAAAATTCTACGTCAACGAGGGTGATTTTTAAGCCTTTGCCCGCTGCCTGCGTATGTTCGTGATTAACCGACGTCCAGTTTAGAGGCGCTGCGGTTACCCGCTCGTAGCCACTGAGAACTGCTTGTTCAAGCATAATTAATGTCAGTAATTATCTCGCAACTGTCTAATTTACATGACTGCTGAAATTATTAATCAGCGCATTTTGTTTTCCGTATAAACGTCTACATGTATATTTTTTCAAACCTTTCTCACATTAATAAAGAGACTCGACACGCTCATTGAACGCTTGCCCGGTCACAAAGTATTAATGATGGCCAATTAAATTCAGCGGCCGTGTGCGATAAACAGATCTCCCGGCGTATCTTCCAGGCGCATTTTCAGGCGAGATGGAAAAAGAAGATTTCGCGAAATCGTCGGGATTTAGCAGAGGGACAGAATGGCGGGCGCAGAGTGCGATGGCTCTGACAAAGGGGCCGCGATGGGGTGCGGGGAACCGAGGGGGCGACCGAGCGGGACGGAACCGGGAGAAAGAGAGAGAGAATGCAACGAAGCGGAGAGTAGAGAACTCGGCGGAGTCGGCCGAGCATCGGACGGCCGAAGGGATGGTAGGCTGGATTCAATTACTTGGAGAACAATACTGCTTCGCCGTCATTGTTTGCTCGAGCACTTGCTCAGGTTTTCCTGGTCTGGGACCCCTAGCGTCGAATCCCATGTCCCGTTACACCACGATATTTTGTTTGCTTGCTATAACACCGACGACGACGACGATGACGAGGACGAGGACGAGGACGAGGACACGGACGCGGACGAGGACGAGGACGAGGACGAGGATGAAGATGAGGACAAGGCCGATGTCAATAGGGAGGACTGCCACTCGCCTCGTCGACCTTGGCATCCACGAAAGTCGCCTCAGGCCTTCGTTTTGTACCGATAAAACGTCGAATGCATCGAACCGTCCGGGTTCTCCGGGATTTCTCGCTCTAACACTGTGTTGGAGCCACGAATTGTACGAATTGGCTCTTCTTCTGCACGTGCAACGGGCCGAGATTTTTGGCGGCGATGGTGAAACGTGGCTTCCGGCGCTGATAGTATTCCCACATTCCGGGCGCCGCTCCCTAGCGCGAAATAAAGATGGATGTATCTATTTGTCTTTCCATCCTCCTGCCTATCTATCTTTCTATCTGTTTATCTATCTGTATTTATCTTCATCTATCTGTCGATCCGTGTAGGTTTATTTACTCGCTTTCGCCCGTGTATCTTTGGATCTTTACCAGTTTTGATGCTTCCTTCCGCCGATATCTCTGTCGGAGCCCAGCTCCGACGTCTTGCGCGGAAGACATCATACTTTTAAAATTTCCCTTTATCGTATCGAAACGATAAGCAATTTTTCGGTGTATAGACTGTTTCGTTATTTCCGAATGTTTCGTTGGATAACAAATTTCGACAAGCTGGAGATTTTTACCATTAATTCTCGATATTAAACTTGCCGTGATTAATTTTGCGAGCAATTATAAACGCACATTATTTATACACGGGTTGATAAAAACAATTTTCATTTCAGCAGTTCGGTATCTATCATTTATTAACTAATACCGGATAGCCGAGGGATCCTGTAAGTTGTCGGTGTCGACGTTTTCGTCTGCAGGTCAGCTTTGTCGCGATCGTTTCGTTTCTATTCCCACGTGGGACGGCTCTCGCGTGCTCCCGCATAGAATGGTGCATGCGTGCGTCACATCGCGTACGTGCAAATAGATCGTAAAAACTTTTTGTCCGAAAAACGGCCGGCCGAATGTGACGAGCGACGGCCGTTCGTTATACCCGGACAATGAAATCCGTCGTCTACCTACGGCGGCCGTTTGTCCTGGTCGCGGTGGTATTTGCAAGCCTCAATGGTTATGACTCTTTATGTCCTCCAAAATTGATACAGGAACTACCCGATTTCTGCATTTGTTCGTTCAATTCGAATTTCAGTGCCATAATCGAAAAATTGTTTAAAAAAAAGACACTTATGAGCTAAAACAGAGACCCCGCCTAAGAGAAATATATGAAATATGTATGATGGGAGGTTGAAAAAACAAATTATGACACATATGATTGCCATAACATTTTTCGCGAAATGTGAGAAAACGGAAGGTGTCTATACGCGTGCATCTTTACATATTCTGCAATTTTCTCTACATCTTCTCGAGCTTCAGAATGCACTTAAATGTGTAAATTTTTCAGGATTTTCGCGTTTTTGCTTGCGTGAAAATTTAATTCTAGTTTTTTTTTGCGGTCGTCAATAAATTCCACCGGCACCGGTTGGTCAGCAGTCATAATTTCTCCACTATGCATGACACTGCGCTATTTACGGGGGCGTCTTTGTTATGCAGGTTTCTGCTGAAACGCGTCGCCGGACCCGTCTCCATTTCCGTGGGCGTGAGTCTGGATTTTTAATGAATTTTTAACTATTCAATTTTTGCGCCGACGAGTCCCATTCCCCTTCCGCTCTCTCTCTCTCTCTCTCTCTCTATGTAACTTTCAGCAGTCGCACCAGGTTCGAGTAGATGAAGTTGAGAAGGCAGAGTCGCAAAATGGCTGCGGAAGAGGACCGTCGGTGGGTGGACGTAAAGTGCCGGGACGGCGTGCGGGGACGAGGGGGCCGGGTACGTCGGGAGAGTGGAATAATGAATAATTCCGAAAGAGAGGGATTCGTCTTGCAGCCGCGCGCACTTCGACGATACAGAAACCGAATTCGCTAGTTGTTCCTTTCGTGAAAGCTCGAAAGGAGATTCGCGTTCGCGCGGTTTTATCAGTTCTCTCGTTCCCCATTCTCCGTCGCGCTCTCAGGAGGGAATGGGAGTTACGTACGTCACGGGGGTAATAACGAGCGTCGCGTGTGCGACCTGTATGTAAAAATGTGCTGCAGCTTAATAATGCGACCCACAGTCTGTTTATTTTGCAATAATAATAATGTCAATACTGTTGCGACTAATTCGGGCAAGCTGTAATGATCGCGGGATAATTCTACTTATTGCTTTATTTATTAAATTTATATCTGCATTCAATGTTACATGCAGCGCCAACGGGCTTGTGTAATATGAAGATCGCATTAAATGCAAAATACGTGGAACGATTTGGGTAGTTGTATGATGCGCGAATTTATTATCTTGTATACGTACGCAGTATTTTACAGCGAATTCAGCCGATGCAAATGTAGAGCGTAGAGAGCGGGAGATTGAATATGCAAATCTGCAAAAGAATGGTGTCACAGATCGGATAATTACATCGATATACAAAATCTATGGTGATTTTATTATCCGCGTAAAGGTACGATAAGTTCAATCGCGGGGCAGGAGTGGCACGGTGGTACGAGGGATCTGATTGTAATTCCAGTGGCGTGTCTCTCGTAATTACGCGCGACGCGTCACGTTTCGGCACCGAATAATTCTTGCCGCGAGGTAGAAACGGCAGAGAGAAAGAGTGAGGCAGAGAGGACACCCGGAAAAATGGAGAACTCTCGGTGCGGCACGGCGCGGGGTCGCCGGGTATGTGTATATTTTCCTCGGCGAATATTCCGCGTTGCCGAACGTGCCGCGGAATCCGCGGCGGCGATAGCGCGCGGTCGCTCTCGTTGGCAGATAAGGGGCGGCAAAAAGCAGAAATGAGAAATGCTAATGGCATTCCGTTCTCAGCGCTATCATCTTTCACGGGGAGGGTTGGACAAAAAAAAATAGTGACACCACGAGGGACGGGGTGAAAAAGGAAAGGCGCACGCCGCTGTTTGCACGATCGCAGGAGCGGCAGCTCGCAGTGGTATCGGGATGTACCTTGCGCTAAGGAGTCGGCTGATCACGAGACACACGGTGGTGTCTCGCGCCAAATGCACGCGATATCGATCAACGTGAATATTTTACAGAACGCGTTTGGAATAAAATAATAAAAAGTACGCCAAGTCGGTGCCTCCCCCTGCCCCTTCCTCCCGTTTATCCCCGTGCTTCATCTCCCCCGATCTTCCTCGCGCTGTTCGAAGCGAAGTGGAATAATTTTCTTCTTTTGCCTCGTTGGAACGTTAATTGTTTTCCTTCTGGTCGATTAACTTCGTCCTACTTTTCGGCACGCAGCCCCGCGATTCTTACGCGCGCCTTTTTTTTTGCCCCGCGTTAACTTTATTCTGAAATTGAATTTGCGATACTTAACTTTATGTATCTATTTCTTTCGTACATATTGCAGCGCGCATTGACCCTTTTTCTTCGTTCCCCTCTGACAACGAGATCTCTTCTCTGTAGCTCTTGTTATGTCTGCATCGTTTCTTCGAGAATTAATTTAAATGTCAACTCTTGTCACGGATGAGAAATTTAGGAAAGCTTTAAGAAACAGGGTGACCGTCGTCGAGGGGGGTTCGTTGTTAATTACATACAGTCGGAAAGACATTAGCCGCCTTCTGCGCGGGTTGCACACACCGTCGGGAGATCTCGACCGGAAGAGCGTGTATGAAGTATTAGTGAGGATGAGAGCGGCGGAAGACAATGCAGTGGATACGAACTAATTGCCGGATTCTCCTGCCGTCTAGTGGACCAGGAAGATTAACTGCACACCCATCCTCCTTGCCGTCCGCCCTCACCTCTGTTTTCTCCTCTCTGACCCTCGTCTCTCTCTCGCTCGCTTCCCACCCCTTTCGTCGCCATACGCGCCGAGAGAGAGAGAGAGAGAGAGAGAGAGAGAGAGAGAGAGAGAGAGAGAGAGAGAGAGAGAGAGAGAGAGCTCTACTGCGTATATATAAATTGGTTGAATTTACTTCTATGTGTGCGCGTCGCGTGTATGAATATTACATAGATTAGTAATTTAAACCCTTAAATGCACTTGTTTCTCGCGCATTTGCGATCTCACATATGACTATCTTGCAATACGTTCAAGAATGTCGTAAATTCGCGGT
>NW_011967227.1:1600561-1656918 GCF_000949405.1 Vollenhovia emeryi | reverse complement strand
ATAGTCGTACATACTTCTTGCTTTGTTTAAAATTTTTATAGACATGAAATGTATGTGTTTTATAGATACAGAATTTAACGTGTGCGTAAAAACGAAAAGTGTTATATACACATAGGTAACATACGATAATTAAGAATTACACTTTTTGCTCCGTCTTGTACAATCTGCAGCTGAAAGGGAGGGCGATAACGTCGAAACGCAATGTAGAATAATGATTTCTGTTCCGAAGTACATTCATTTCCCCCCTGAAGTTTACTCCTCACGGCAACAAGTTCGCATCGTCGTTCGATACCCGCGAAACCCACCGGTCGGGAATATCTTTGCAACGGGTATCGTTTGGACGGCAACGATTAACTCGCGAGAACACGAAAGAACGGTGCGCGGAGTGGCATATCAGTAAACAGCCGCGATACGTACACCACGTAGCGCCCATTCCCATCGCAAAGAGCTTAGGCTTGTTAAACGGTGGAACGACTTACGTCCGTTTAATCTTAAACGCGAATTCTGCGGTATCTCGCAAGGGGTTGTAATTCAACGTGCCTCGTTCTCCGTCCCCCCCCCCCCCCCATGACCTTCTCATCCCCGTCGTTCCTCTTGTTCCCGGCATAAAGGATGAAATGAAGCCGAAATACCACGCTCGACCTCTCCCTCCTTCCCGCTGCCATTCTCCACCGCATCACCACCACCATCACCACCATCACCGGTGGCGGGTATCTCTATCGCCTCCACCTTAACCTCGAGTGCCGCGAATTCTCCTATCCTTTCTCCCTCTCTTTTTCGCCTTTCTCGCCGCCGATCGTTGAGAGAGCGAGAGAGAGTGCTGCTTGCCCGTAAAGCGGCAAAGAATTCACCCGTTATTGAATCAATATTGTGCAAACCTATCAGCGACCCCCGCCTCCCCGTAACCAGGCTCTCATCCCAGCTCGTGGTATCACCCTCTCCCTTTTCCCTCCCCTCCCCTCTGCATTTTGCCATCTACCGAGTCTGATATGCCGTCGAAGGAAAGTATTGTCTACTCCCCCCACTTCCGCCCCCTCATTCCCTCTTTTTTTCCCCCGTTATCGATCTGTGTGCAAATATTGAACCACGTCGGCGTGGGCGAGAACGAAAGTGGGAAAGGCCCGACGAGACGGCGTAGGAAAAGGAGATGGAACGGGGAAAAGGAGCGGGCGGCGGCGGTGGCGGCGTAAACCGCGGGCAGGGTTGATAAGAGGGTAGGAAGAGAGGCGGGGAGGGGCAGATAGAGAGCGTAGTCTTTTTCCATCGCGGATGAATTTAATAGGGTGGCGTCCCGGCGCATTCCAGGCGAGTTAACGACAGGAGGGCCCTCCAAGTCAATTAGAGAAAATCTCTTTGGCGTCGTGTGGCGTGGCTGCCTCTTCTCGCGTAGCTCCCGATAAGCGTGTTTGGCGAAATCGTCGCCGCTTTTGGCACGTAACGCAAGCGCGCGCGATCCCTCCGATGTGCGGGCCCCTCTTCTTTTTGTCATTGTCCAGCTGGTGCTTACGTCGGAGAACGATCGTCGGAGCGGATCGTTTTCAAGTGGCCTGTCAACCGAACGGACGACAGTCGGTGAAATTGCGGCGATTTATCATTTCTCGCGGAACGTAAGATTCACCGTTTCAGACGGTCGCCCTGACGAGAGCTCCCGCGGAGACTTCTTTGTGTCTTTATGTGACAAACGGATTACGAGTAACAGTGAAATCGAACAGGCAATTATGACATTGGATGAAATACGCCATTTTCGGGGTGAATCTACCCCGCAGTGCCATCATTCGTAATAAAGTGGTATCACGAGGTTGGAAGTTCGTACAAATAATGATTTATGCAACAAATGATAAGCGAACTTACTTTTTTAAGTTCTGACGTACAGCTGTTGAAACTGATATCGAGGTATAACGCACAATATCGACAAACATTAAATCGAAATGAGCTAAAGCTGAAGTTAGAAAAGCGGTTCTCGATCGGTTCTCCAATGTTTAGATAGCAGTCGTTTAATAGATTCTCCCCGTGCGTGATCCATTTTTATTCGCGGCGACGGCGGCGGTCGACATTTATTCGACACGGATCCGCCGTATCCAATAAAGTAACACGGTCCTACGGTCGACTTTCGCTACCCGCGCGATGTGCGCTCGGTAACTTCATTTACAAATTATACCGTGCGCGTGCATTCTCGCGATTAATATGCAACGACTTCGCGCGCAAGGCGAGCGAGCCGAGAAGGGTTGGAATGGCGCGGGAGGAAGCAGAGGGGAAAATCGCCGGGTAGACGATATGAATGGTTCATTTCGCGTGGACGGCTAATATTTCGCCCGGGCTGCGGGGGAAAACGTCCTGTGGAAGATACGCTCGTTTCTCTCTCCTCTTTCTCCATCTCGTCTTTCTCCCCCACCCACCCGCACGATCTGCTCCGTCTGACACAATTTAATCACGTTTTAGCGCGCGCACGCGTGCTTGTTCGACATTACAGGGACCGCTTTGCTGTTTACCGTTCGCGTGCGTCCCACCGATATTTTTTATAGCTTGAATTTTATACGTCGTGCACTTCATTCCCGGCCTGCGGCCACCATCGCCACCCCCGACGGTTTTTTAACTACTGCGCCCTCCAACGACGTTGTCTGCCGGCCGCACGTTATTTTTTTTCCTTTCCCCCTCGGCGCGCCCTGCTCGTCCCATCGTTGTAGCGAAATTTCTAGATATAAATACCTGGATGCTACATTCGCGCACAGAAATGTATTATTTTCCCTCATATTTATGTAATGTACATTTTCTAACTTGTATTTACATTATGTAAATGTGTTTTAGTTAATGAGAGTTAATTAGCATATTTAACTGTGCACTGTGTGTACTTTGCTAATAAGCGCTTCGTGCAAATAATGCCTTATTCTCCGCGAGTGATTTGCGCACACGGCGATACTTAAATTTATCTCGCTTCGCGTACGATCATATATGTCCATCATGCTCTTCTTTTATTTTCATAGCTGTGCGCTCGACCATCGTATATTGATTAATTGGTCGTGTTGTTTCTATGAAAAGTGCGAGCGATGCGTTGGAGCATATCAATTCGCCAGGGGATGTCGACCTGATATCACGTTTAGTAGGAAATTTTTTTCCTCCCAACTCTGATAGACCGTCCGATCGATTGCGATTCGGATGTATTTTTGATTTTCTCGGAAATTGCGCGGCGCTGCGCACGAGATACCCCGTCGTGTACACAGCGGAATTCGTGTAATGACATTTCACGGGACGCGACTCATTATCGTGTGTTAAAACACACCGCTGATTAAACCTGATCTTGTAACGGTTAACCGGATACGATGTATCACCGGCGTCGCTGCCTGTGTATTTTGTTCATTTCGTACGATATATTATTTAACACTTTTTACTCCGTTGCTGAAAATAATTAAAGAAAATGATTGAAGCGTGTCGCCTGACTATTTATATCCAATAATCGTTACACTGTACTGACGCTGAGTCTAATATCAGAAAAGATTTTTATTGCATAACAGCTGTTTACTGCATAAAAGCAATGAACGCTCTGGTTGACAACTTGTAAACAATAAAAATCTTGTATTAGATTCGGTGCAGTATAATTGTTACGAGGGAATCTACAAATTTTGTCTAAGGCTGCATAATAATAGCTTGAAAACTAAATGCATATTGCATTTAAGGCTGTTCCTGTTATTTAAAACAAGCTCGTCTTTTCTTTATACAAAACAAAGTGATTTACAAAATTTAAACTTGACAAGGAGGAAAGTTACATTCCGATTCGTGTTGGATCTTAGGATCTTATTTTTTTCCACCAATATTCATTTTTGTAGTATCCAGCGTGATATGATTTGCTTAATGAATTTTTACCGCATATTTCAGTTAGAGATGATAATACTCTGCTTGTTTGACGTATTTATACGGAAAATCTATCGCAGTATGACTTTCACGCGACACACGCGTACGGATTTAATAGACGAACGTAAAACTTTCTCTCTCTATTTCTCTCTCTACCTCTCCCGTGTCGAATAACACGTAACGTCGTGTCACGTCGCGGGGAAAAATGTTTTTTATGTACCGGAGTCGGGCTTGTCCCGCGGGAAATGTTACGCGCGTGACACAACCGAACCTGCGAAATTACTTTTTGAAATCCCCGTCTATCCTTGCCCCGTCTTTCCCCGACGCTACCTCGGCGCCTCCTAATACCTGAAAAGAGCTTAACTCCTTTTTAGGACAGGATGTGAGGTCTGCTTAAAATTTCACGAAACTTTCACAGAACTGTACTTACGCGCCTCTTAGCTGTTGTTTAAAGTTGGGTGTGTTTATCACGATATCTTCATAAAAGGTATTTTACATTCAAGATTGTGTCTCTTGAACTTTTAAGAAAGAGTGACCGATCGCCACCGCCATTTCTCCTTCTCTTTTTTTTCCATTATAGCAGATTTCATGCTTGGTGATTAAAGATTAATGGAATGTCGATTGGAACTTTTACAATTTACTCGACGCAAAGAATTTTTCATTGCACGACAATAATTCTCGTTCCCCCATCTTTATGCGTTTGATTGGAAGTTAAATTATTAATAATTTTATGAATCTTGATCAACTTGCCGTTGATCCGGATCTCGATTTCACGAGCGCGCGTAAAGCACAACAATGGTCCAACAACTGACGAGCGCAATTGCGGAAAATAGAAGAACATTTAGCACACGTGAAGTGGGATCGTTCTGAAAAGTGGGCTTTATTTCGCTCCGCGCTTTGTCTCCGCGCGAAGTGCCTGTTAATATTATTACGGAAGAACGACGATGGATCGCGGTGGTGGAGCGGTTGGGAATTGAGATGGAAGTCGCGTTGCGTGTCGTTGGTTGCGCTTTTATTTCGGCGAGAAGTCGCTGAAAGGCGGTTGTTAACATTTCCCCAACTTCCCCGTGAATAGATGCAGCTCCGCATTGTTCCGCCCGATGCGCCGCGCCGCGCCGCCGAAAATTGAAGCACGTTTCGGCTGCAACGGTACGTGATGCGCGCGGACTGCCGCTTTCTCGCCAGAATACACGGCGCGAAATAAGAGGTACACCCGGGGCACAAATCAACCGAATACAAACGTATTCGCGCGTCTCGCGTTCCGTCCGGGACGCCCCGGTTGAGCCTTGAACGCTCTCCTTCCAAACGAACTTTTTCGTTCGCACCTACTACGCCGCCGAGCGTGAATCTAATAAACCGTTGCGAAACACCCGGGTCTTGGAATCCGCACTTTATATCTACCGTACGCCATCACGTCTCGCGGATTTTTTACGCGACATCATGCAGCATGCGGAATAACGTTCGTCCCCCGTCGTTTGCTTCCCCTTTCCCTTCTTCGCATCTGCGCCTGTAATAATATACGCAAGACTTGAGTAGCTTGTGGTAGTTGTGCGGGGTGATTTTGGTAACTGGACTCGATCGTAGCTCTGTTAACCCTTTGAAGCATACATTTTGCTATCGAACCATTTCTTGAGAAACTTTGTATACAAGGGCTTTTGGGGTCGCTGATTACGAATCCGTCAGATTTTCATAATTCAAGTGGTGGAATTCAAAACTTAAAAGAAACGCGACCACAAATAATGAGTACAATCTTTTTTTTATGTTTTTTTTATTGCTGAGATATCAAAAAAATGCAAAAAACCCGACCTAAATGCGTGAACTAGAAATTAAAAGGCCAAAAAGTAAAGAAGTTGAGGTGGTGACGTGGGTTAACACAATGCCTCAAAGGGTTAAAATTAAGATAGAAACTATCTTGATTTAAAAAAGAGCTACAATAATGCAGTTTTACAGAATCATATGGGTATATAAAAGGTAACAATTTAAAAGATTCCTGTTACAAATGATATACGAGAAGTAATATCGTGAAAAGGATACCCTCGGTTTTCTGCCTCTTTTTTTGACTTGACGAAAAATATTGAATTTTTAGGACACGCGTCATGTAATATTACGTACAAAAACCGAGTGACTTTTGTATTTTACAATCTTTTTCGTAACATGTAGTGACGTAAAACTTTTTTACATTGCCTTGCGCAAACTTTGGCTTTGCGGGTTTTTTTTATGACACGCATGAGAACTTCTGGCGATCATTTGTATTCGCGGTCTCGCATCATTGCCACTCGCAGACCAGTGAGTTTCGTTAACTTGCGCGTATTATTGCTTATAATGTTGCGCCAATACGAAATTGGAAAAACGCTTTCTGGCGGGTACGCGCGGTGCACAAACGATTAATTAGGAACGTTGTCGATTTCGATTCACACATCTGTTTGCCCTGACCGTACATTTCGGTTGCCGCGCGTAATTAGACCAGTTGAAAACAAATTTTCACTTGATTAAACGCGGTCGTTAATGATGTATATACATTAGCGAAACAGATCGGATATTTATTGCGCTACAGTTCCGAAAATGATTATTTTTCGATTTAACTTTGCAATAGCTAGATTTCCTTTTCGTAACAGTGACAGATGTCGAAATCTTAAAACTTTTTAGCACAATTGCAGAACAGTACATTGTGTTTAAACGTATAATAAATTTTATTTAAACATTCACACCATTTTGAATCGTTGATAACGTCCTTTATTATGATAAAGATGAGCCCGTTGACGCGATTTTGAAAGAGTGTTGGTGACGTTGAAATTGACGAAGAGGGTTGAGAGGTTTTATAAACAGTGTTCGGGGTCACTTAATCTTCCTTAGTTAGCGATCGATGGCTTCATAATCCCCTTCTTAACGTGAAGTCTTTTTGGGATTTGGTACGTCGAAGATGACTAGACGATTTATTGCACAGACGTAATAGAAAGCTGATCGGGATCGAAAGGAAGAGGCGGGCGCGTTCGGAGCACTCGTTGATATCAGCGGGTTTTATTTTAAAAAATGGAGTAGGCTCTTAGCGGGAAAGGCCGAGTTCTGAGGTAGAGATGACAATAGACTGTACCTCACGGTAGCAAAAGCGGCAACTCCGTGATCGTTTATCGTCACAGATTTATCGAATCTCCTTTATGGACCGAAATGTTTGAAGGGAAAAGATGTTCCCCGCGAACGGTCGAGAGTTCTACCGAGGCTCCGTGATTAATGAACAAACTGCAGTGAAATTCTGTTACACTGAATACACACAAAGCGAAATTTTCGTTATAATGAAGTTTGAATCCTCGCTCAATGTTTACATACTGTACAGGTAATTCGATTGAACGAGTAACTTTATAGTATAATATACTTTTGATTTGGCGATTTCGCAGAGTTTGCCATGGCCAATTTTTATTATAACAGAGAAACCTGTCGTTTGTCAAATGGAAAGAACGGTTTCAAGTGCAACACTTGAATTATTTGTGTACAGTACTTATGTACAAACAAGATATTCGGTATAATACGAATTAACACTGCGCGCGCAAAAGTATGGCATATACTCGCGAATAACAACAATGTTATTTAAGCTTCAGGTACTTGTTGAGAAACCATTGTGCTGAATTAGTTAGACTTTACGTTCAGTGTATAAACTCTAATTTCATTTTGTAAATGGAGGAGAATGAAACGTATCGCACACACACAGCGAAACGCCCAACGACTTAACAGTCGCGAATCGTTTGCGCGTAAGCGCTATTCCTGAGTCTTGCACAGATGGTCTTGCAAACTTCCATCGCTGCCATCAAGCGTCTGCATTAGCTTCTTCCTGCTCTTTCCTGCGACGTTAGTTTGACGTCTTCGTTAAAATGATTTTCTCGATACCATATGGTCGCGATACATTGCATTCGGAGGCCGGGGGGGGGGGGGGGGATAAACGTGGATAACCTTCTTATAAGATTTCAATACAACGTTGATGGACCCGTCATTTATCATCGTTCAGTCGATCCCTCTTCTAGGATGTGGTCCATGATTTATCCTAAATGGTTTTTGCATCCCTATGTGCCACGCGAAAATTCGTGAGATTTTAACTGCATTTTGTTTTTATAATAACGAGCTGCTTCGTCGCCACGGCATTGCCACCAGCATTTCAGATTAATCTCGGAATTTCGTCACGAAGTATTCGAAGGTAATTTTACCATCTTGACTTCTTCCTCGTTTTACCTCTTAGAACTATCAAAAGTTACTCGATGTCAAGTAGAAGCTTCGAGGGAAGCTTTCTTCCCTATCTCTTCACTTTCGAGTTTCACGAAGGGCGATATCGCGTCGCCAGATAAGGGCGGCAAGAAGATGGGGAAACGGAAGAACGAAAAGTAGTGGAACAAGAAGTAAAACGGGGAAGAATGGTACGTAGAATTTGAGATGAAGTTGGAGGGACCGCGCGCGCGGCCGCGATCGTGAGTTATTACGGAATAGTTGGTGAATTATGGTCGGACAGTAACAACTGCGTGTGATTTGAAATTTTACGATGTACCATGATACATTGGTAATTCTGCGCGATAAATATTGTTACGGCGGTACAGTTTTATGAGGAAACGCACGTATCCTGCGGTAATGCTCGCGAGCACAGACGTTGTTTGGAATTTTATGAGCTCGTTTGTAATTGCAGCATGAAAATCTTCAATGTAATTATATATTTGCCGTTTGGACGCTTCCGTAAATGAATAAGCGCGACGAAAGGGCGGAACGCTCGCGGAGTTGTACTACTGACCGATCGACCCAGATGTTTCTCCGCGTTATGAAGGGAAAATATTAGAATCCGTTTTAAAACCGCGTTCGTAAGGGTTCTTAATTAACTTGGATAAATTTCGCATCGAAAAATGTAGCGGGAAATCCTTTACGCTACAGGTGGAATTTTAATTACTCAATTCTTAAATTGCGTGTAACATCACATAATTACATTATTACTCTTTTAATTTTATAATTTGGCAAATGGCAATTTATTAAACGTTATTTGCATTGCGTCATTAAAATGCGTGGTAACTTTATATAACAATTATTCCGGCTTCTGGTTTCAAAGTCTTAAATATTATGGAAAATGTTGTATTCTATGATACTGTTATTGTGTATCGCATGTTATAATGGGGATATTATTTTCTCCACGATAATATGTACATGTGCGCGAATTGATATAATAATTTATTATTATTAAATTTGAAATATCCTATGATATTCGCAAATAAATTCCGCGTGAAAATGAATTAATTTGAAACGTCCTGTGGATGACGGCAGGTGCTCTGCAAAAAAAGGCATTAAGACGTCACGAGCGTTAATGTAATAATTCGTTTTAACTATGTAGAAAAGAAAAGAACGTTCGCACAATTTCTGTAATGAGGATCCACGTGACTTTCGTCGGATTAATTATCTTAAATGTGAAAAAAATTGAAGCTGCGAAAGGGCAGAAAGCGCGAGAGAACGTCGGCGGTGAAACAGGAGAGCAAGGAAAGATATAACCGCGAGAAAGGAAGAGCGAATGGAAGGGAAAAGCCGACTATTAGATACTAGCTGCCGCAAAACTTAAGGGAACTTATGAAAGTGGGATCGGGTTCGAGTGCTATAGTGAGACACGCCGGTATGGTATCTCGGGCTCCTCCCCTTCCGCCGCTTCACCCCCGAGGTCGTCTCTCCGTGTTCTTTTTTCGCAGCACGGGGAGAAGGAGAGAACAAACGGCCAAGTAGGATATACGAAACATATTAGACTCTACGGCACGTCCGCGAATTGGCCGGCAAGTTTCTTGCCTTCTTTTTTTTTCGTTTCTTCTTCAGCGACATTAACCCGTATCCTTCGTTCTTCTCTTCGGAGACCGGGAGAGCGTAGGGCGAATTGTCGCGCGTCGAGTCTCCTCGCAAAATTGAGCCATCGAAAAAGTTTAGAAATCGTGCTTTGAATTCTAGATGTGTTCTCTCGTAAGTCCGGTCTTTTTTTCCACGGCTGTCCATATGGCATTAATTTACGGGACGCGGCGACGAAGGGAGAATAATTCGTGCGATCGTTACCGTCTTGGGATCGTTCCCTTCCCTCGGTCGTGTTGTTTTTCTCTCACGACCCATTTTTCCATTTTCTCTCTCGCTGCGGGAACACGTTCGGGGAACGAAGCGAATAATGAGGCACGAATAAGTTGGCGGGCGCGACCCGGAATATCTTGAACCGTCGACGACGGTTTGCGATACCGGGAATTGGAACTATCCTCCGTCGCAGCCCGGCAAAAGGCACGCGAGTGACAATCCTATTAGCGAGTAGGCAGCCGGCAAAATAGCTTTCGAGATAATAAAAAGTTGTTGGCGATGGGGGTGGCTTTCGCGGCCGACGCTTTCCAGGGACAACCCAGGCGCTACCATCGTCGTCCGAATATGGAAATGAAACTACTTTATTTTATTCCTAAACACCTCCTGAACGTCTCTTTTGAGTTAGTCTTAAACTCTACTGCTGCGCGTAGATTTTGCATCATCTCGTTAAATTGCACTGGGGCGATTTAACGATGTGACTGACAACAGTGTAATACAAATTCTACGCAGAAGTGACTGCATTTATAATAATAATGGTTTGGAATTTGCGATTATTTTCGCAAATAATGCTCATTCGAACATATATTTAGACTTGACAAAAGAGGCATAATCTGTAATTTTTACATTCAATTGTAAATCGAGTGACACGCGGAAAATAGAAACGCAAAGTCGGGTAATAAATTAAATTCCATTGAAAAATGTTTATCATACAGCAATCAGCGGCGCTTTTCACAATTATCACGACGAAATTATGATTATTATTACGACATAATTACAACGACATAATAATTGGATTTCAGTGTCTCTATGGTAGTCGTTGAACACGAAAAGAATTCGCGTCGGTGGGACAGCCTCTCTCTCTCTTCCTCCTCCCCCCTCCCATTTCCAGCCCCCTCTCTGAGGGCCGCAATAAAATCTAAAAATATATACCTTTCGAAATAAAATAAAATGGTAAACGTAGCGTGAAACGGCTTGTCCGTTATATAGCGTCGCAGTGCAACGGCAGCAGTACCTGGCAGTAGTACCGCAGCGCTATGGAGCGGCCACGTCTCTACTTCTCCCCGTCCTTCGCGAAATACATTTTCCGTATTACGCTCGAGCGTTCTCCTCCGTCGTTTCTCCGGTACACGGTCGAACGTGCGCTTCCGTTCCGCTCCGCGTGTTCTCCGCATTGTCCTTTTGCGTTTTGCGCCGCCAAATCCTCTTCCGCCGCTATTGAATTTTCATACTTTCGCGCGATTTATAACGCCGGTCAAGACCGACGCGATTCTTCGCCACTGATTCGGCAACTGGACGTCGAAGTTGTACGAAGATAAAACATACAGTCAAAAAGTTTGATGGCAGATGAATTATTTTACATGCGTTCGCACGCCGGATTGAGAATTTTTCGATACGCTGCGGAGTACGTTTTCTTCGATAAAGTTTATATTTTCTCTATTAGAGCAAGATGAACTTTAAAACAGACGAGAACTTGATGGAGAAATATAAAATACGAGGATAAATTCAAGAAAGTCGAAATGCAAGTTTGCAAAAGCATCTTTGATCAACTATAATTTATAACTTTATAACATTTTGGACTGTTTGATGGAAAAATGAAGTTTACGATTTATGTTGCAAGATGTTCGACTGTATTCAGGTCTCTTTACCGCCCCAATTGGTAATCTTTTTCATATTATTCTGTTATTATTGTTCCTTTTAATACATATCGTCTTTGTGATACCGCTGTTTCTTATTTATTCCTGTTAGCTGCTCTGTTTTCCAATAAACATGAAATCTCATTTGATAACATCTCCTATATTTGCGCGTGTAGATCATCATCTCATGGTTTTTATTTCTCTCTCTCTCTCTCTCTGCGGATTCTATCTCATATAGTTTTTTATTTTGCCGCTTCCTTTCTCTTTCCGCAACTTATCTTTTTTCTTTTTTTCGTCGTTTCCATTTCATGGAAACACATCCTCTCGCGTCGATTCGACCTCTTCGTTTTCTCTCATTCGCGCCTATTTCGTATGTACTCTGCTCTCTTTCTCCGCCTCCCTCCCGCTCATTTTCTCACTCGTTTTTCAATCTCCTTTCTGTTCCCTTTTTCATTCTACTTGACGCCACTTTTGCCCTCGTACACCGCGCTTGGTGACTTCTTCTCCCCTTTTTTTTTCCTCGCCGTTCCAGCGCGGCAGAATCTTCGTTCTCTTTTATTTCCGTCGCCTTCATTTTTCCTTCTCATTCGACGCTTACGTCGCTCTTTGTCCATTCCGCGTCGCTCGCGCCGTCGCTTCCTTTATTGTATTTGCTCCCCGGTGTCCTCCCTGCTCCCGGTGTAGCGGCCGCGGCTCCCCGATACCTTTCCAGGTTTTCCACGCACGTAAACGCGCGTTCCTCTTATTTTTCTCGGCTCCCCTTTTTCTCGCGTTCGTCCCACCGTCGCGCGCTCGCGAGCGCTCGCGCGCGATCCGCCACCCGCTACGTGACATTTTCCGTTTTCCTTTTCGGTATGTACGCTCGGTATCCGATACGTGATCCGTTCTACCTCGTCTTGATATTGTCCTTTTCTGCCGCGCAAAGTGCATTCTTCGGACGTCTCCCGTTCTCGCGCAGCTTTCCTCTTTTTTTTTCCTGCGCCCTTTCCTATCGCGTTTACTCTATAGCTCCTCTTCCCGTTTCTCCTCAAATTCCTGGCACTTCGTTACTTCGCCCGATCCTCGAAAATACGATACGCTCGATTCCCTCCCATTACCCGCGTTAATTCGGGTACGCAGCTAGAGAGCGGAGAACCGCAAGATCGTCGGGGCCCGGCAAACGGCCATGGCCGTTGCTCGTTGGAGCGCGAATCCCCAGTCAAACAATATTCAACTAAATTTCTGCAAATTCGCCGTTCTGGCCGGGATGGTTGGGTCGTTACCGTGGGAATTCGAGGTGTTACGCGATAGTCTTAACTGCGCCCGAAATCAAAGGACAGATTCCATGGAAGTTGTCGCCAACTATATAACTTGCTCCGCTTCTTGACGAACATCTACTTTCCGTTTTATAACCGCGCTCAAGGGCGGTCACTCGGATTTTATTTGTAGACGACTTGTGGATTTAAGAGTCACGGATATTCGATCGTGGAAATTAACAGTGCGGTATTAACTTATAAATTTCCTTGGTTCTCGTAGAGGGCAAAAGGAAGGGAGAAAAATAGCGCTCAGAAACTTGACTCGTACGTTGCCGGAGATAAAATAAGAGCAAGTGCGCGGTAATCGACACGGATGAGGGCCGGGGTCGTGAATTATTGCGCTCGGATCGATTCGGAGGATTTTCAAGTGAGAGGGACGCGAGTCGGGGAAAACGGAGTAAAATGGTGAAGATGGCGGAAGCTGGAAGGCGAGGAGGAATCCGCTCGGCCGCTAACGGACCGGGAAACAAGACTTGCTGGCCCTAACTTTCGTTACAGCACGCCGCTGGGAATTTATTATTCCGCGTGCGGAAGGGGCGGACTCTTGCGTAACCCACGTCCACTTTAATGCAATTACCGCCTCGTGCCCCATTCCAGGTCCAGGCAGGGGTCGTAGGGAAGACAGCAGGGAGGAAAAGCAGAGGGATCCATGAGGGATTCCTTGTGCGCTTTCGTTTCTTTGTTCCCGCGGAGATTTCTCCACGATGTCGCCAGCGGTGCTTTGACCTCCACCTTATCGTAGCCGGGTCGTGCGAGGAATCTGTGCCCCTCGCCGACATGGTAATTAAATTTAAATAAGGGACTGGCGAAGAGAGAAAAAGCCGACTTGATGAGGAGTGGAAAAACGCGCGGGGTCGGAATAAAGTCGATGTGGATAAAGCTGCAAAGGGAGAGATTGAAGCGGCGACGCGGGTGGACGAGGAAGAGGTTTGCGAAATGCCGGTGGCGGCCGTCGCCGTTCGCATTCTTTTGCCTCCGCTCGTTTTACGGAATCGAGAAAACACGGAAAGCGAACGGAGGCAAAATTTCTCGAGACTTCCGCCCTGCGTTTTCGGCATTTTCGGCATTTTCTTTGGCCTCGCTACTCGCGACTACTCTTTTCACCGCGTTTTGATCAACACTCCCGAATATCGTAACCGGCGAGTCGCGTCGGAGTGCGTCGCGATTTAAATAAAGAGCGCGTCTCGGCGAAAAGACTCGCGAGACGAAGGGAAACGAAGTTACGAATGGCTCATCCTTGAAGGCATCTCGAGGGAATTAGGACGGTGATGCGGAGTGACGGGAGAAAGAGATTATCCCCAGTCAACTTGCCGGAATCCTGTTCCATTTAACGTAATTACTACTTGGTGAGGTAAAGAATAACGGGAAGGAGACGCGACTTTTTTGCGTTCTGCGGAATCTCTTCATCTAAAATTTTGTCCGCGCCTTCCGCTTGCACGTCGCGCCATAATACGGAGCGGCCGCGAGATTCGCAGAGTTAAGTAAATACCGAAAAAGCCGAATCGAGGAAAAGTGTGGTGGCGCCAAGCATGGCAAGATTGCCAGATGGAGCGGCCGAGGGCTTTCGAGGTTTTCGTGTAAAGCGGAATTCTAATTGCGAGGGATCAGATGGATCGAGTTTAGTTTCGAGCACGTCTGCTTTAACGCGATTAGCCTCGCGCGGAAAAGTGGAAGGAAAAAAGGAAGGGCGAGAAGGCGCGTTTTCGTCGCTCTTGCTCTTCTTTGATCCCTACGTTTGTTTCGCCACCTTGTTTCGCGTCCCTTTGTCGACTTCCGCCGAACGGGGGGTTGTCGCATGCCTGACCGTCACGCTCGTGCGGTCAGGCGGAAGTCGAAACACGATTTATAATGCGTGATTCTTTGGGCAAGGCTGTTGTTAGTTTTCTACGGAATTGTATAAATAATTTGGGAATCCGTAGAAACGACCGATACGCAAAAAGATACAAGAATTGAATGTTTCGGAATCGTCTTTGCATAGAATATTACACATCCAAGATATTTGCATTGTTATTTTATGCGTGATTTAACTCGACAAAACGGAGGCCTATGATTTTGTGATTTTTCATATTGGTATACTGTTACGATTCGCATACATGACCGACTTTGATTAAGTCTATGAAAATTTTAAGAGTTTTGCGACTGAAAGAAAACTCGCTAGGGCAATAGATTCTATTATATTTTTTTAGTGCCAAACAATTATACAGTTTCACCATACTCGAAACGAACTCTTTGCCAGTGTAAACTCAGTCCGAATCAACAGTAAGATTTACGTGATTACAAGGTGCGCGGATAATTGACGACTTAACCATTTCTTTGCCGAGTAACTTCGCCCTAAGTAAAGGACCAAACTCCGCCTCCTACTCGTCGCTCCTTCATCCGTAAATTTGTTTCACCGCGTTGGCCAGCCTCCTCCCGTCTCTTGCCTCTCTCTGGTCAAACTTGAGATCAGAAAGAAGGTAATGTTGCAAGGGGTTCGGTCGCTCCGCCGACCGAGCAGGGAATTCAAATAAGAATCCGATGGAAAACGTGGGCGTTTTAAGGGAATAAGACGAGCTGGTGGAACGAGTCCACCATGGAAAAGGATCCGGAGATAGGAGCGGTGAAGAGAAATTGGTAGGGTGGTGCTGGATGATGAGAGCAAAAAAGTCGTCTACTGGCGACGACGACGTCGGCGGCGTCGTCGCCGCTGCCGCCACCACCACCGCCGGCGTCGCCGTCGCCGCCGCCACCACCGTCGCTGCTGCCGCTGGCTTGCCGGTGACTGCATTGCGCCGTCACGTCCCACAAGACTTTGGGGGTCCGTTCCAAGATGGTTCATTAGTTGTCGCAATGCAGGACCTCTCCTTGCTTTCGCTCTTCTCTCTCTCTCTCTCTCTCTCGATATCTGTCTTTTTTCTACTCCCCTGTCGTTTTTCTCTCGATCCTCGACGCTTTTCCTTCCAGTTGGATCCTCCGGCGGGCCGCGCCACCTTCTCTTCCGGCCCTACAGAACGCCGCGTTCCGACCCGACGGCCGACGAGACCTCGAAACTCCGGGAATAGCAACGAAGAAGGATATTTTGCTCAGTCAAGCGTGTCCGAGGATTTCCACGAAATCCCTGTTTCGGATGCATCGAGTTCCTTTCTCCGGGGCAGGAGCTCCCCCGTATATCCTATCGGCGTCCTCTTCCTCGCCTTCCGTTCACCTCGTTGCATCCTCCGACCTTTCTCCTACCACCGTTCGCCGGATGGTATGTCCTCGTTCGACTGTGTTGTAAGCTACGAGGCGCTATACGCACCTTCTTGTGCGGCTCCAAGGGATTACGAATTGCCGCAGCGTTGCAGTCGTTCCTCTCGCGAGCCCGATATCGAAACAATTCCGTGTGCCAAGTCGCGCGGAAGTACACTCAAAGACTCTATGATCGGGGCGAGATTCGATTCACCGTCCCTTCTCACCTACGACGAGCGTTCCCGGCGGCATTGCGGCAAACAATATCTCGCGACGTTTCGCGAGCCTGGAAGCCTCTTCGGACCAGTCGTTCGCATCGATACGATCCGATTCCTTCGGGCTGCGCTCCTCGAGTTGAGGATTCTTTAAAGGAGTTTTGCTTTTCCAGACGCCGTTTGATTATTCGACGTCTCATGTGTCGCGTCTGAAACTTCCGGATTGTGTCTGATAAGTGTTCACTGATCGAAGAGAAATGTCACTCGTTTATTATGTGAACAGCGGTTTTCACACATTCGATTCTTTCCGTAACAGTTTTGGTATTCTACATTTTCCCATAACAGATCTCGTCATACCAACAATTTATCCAACGTTGCATTAGTTTATATCATTATGTTAGATGTGAGTATACAGTACCGGCCGAAAGTAGATCACCTTTAGGTTTTCCGAGCATAACTTTCGTCGAAGTGCACCGAATGTGCTCATAAAATTTTACAGTAGACATCCGATGACAGGTACATCTTGTACACGAAGGGTAATAAAATTTGACAGAGTACATCATGATTTTCGAATTTTTCATTCGAGCACTTTAAAATTAGTTATGCTCAAAAATCGAAAGGTGATATGTTATTGGCCGGTACTGTACTTATTGTGCTTGATTCGATATTTATTAGCGCGATGTGAGGCACGTGTCAGAAAATATAAAGATACAGCGTTAAACGTGCGGGGAGAACTGTACTCGATAATATAACTATATGTGCTAGCAAACATTTCGACGTGTACAAATTTGTGTATTTTCTCGTTGCGAACGATCGTTTCACGAGTATAGCGATCTGTCATGAAACGAGATTGATTATCTGTCCAATAATCTAAAAGGCATTTATATCTTTTACATATTTGAGATGTATCTTAAAGTAAAAGAGTAACCAAATTGGGGAGACGGGATTATGGCTGATATCTAGATTAAATTTTGTAACACCGATTTGTCGCAATAGATAAAGTTTTGTTTCACTTAACAAAGTACCAAATCAAGTCAGAGCGACTCGCAACAGATATTTTCTATAAACTCCGCGGCATAAAGATTTATTGGAATAATTAACCTCAGGTCTCCCTCTATATGCTACTCACTCTTATAAAAACTCGTCTGCTCGGCAGTCCCTCGCGCTTCGATGCACGCCCATCCGCTCGAATTTGCGACGAAAGGAGCAGCTCGGCTGTGGAAGTTATATTCGCATTTGATTAATACTTTCCTAAGTAAATGCGGGCAGCGATTGGTTTTCGCTCTGAGAGTGAGAGAGAGGGGAAGAGCGCTGAGTCATATCGCGTATTTCGTGCAGTACTCCAATCTCCCTCTCGTTCCGTCGCGATATATAGATAGGCGGCGCCTGCACGCGCGGCTAATAATAATATTAAGTTCGAGTGTGCTCTCGGAAACGCGCGGGCGGTGAAAATCTGTGCAAACACGTAACTGGCTGCCGCGTTACGCCAGGTAAATCAAACAGATGATGGAAACGTGATAAGTCCGTTTCTCTTTCGCGCGACGCGACTCGATCTCGGATTCAAACCGACCTTCGAGTTAATCAAAACCCAAACGCCGTCTCGGGACGAGACTCGGAAAGATTTCCCAACTTCGTCTCTCCCTGCTCTCCATTATCTAACCGAGGGAGACGAGCGAAGGAGAGATCGTACCCCGTTCACTTCCGTTCCCTACTGCGATCCTCTAAGCCTTCCTTCGCATTTAAATCTCGAGTGAAGTCGTCATTTTTATCTCGCATCGCCGTATTACCGATTACGGAAAACACGGTCTTCACTCTGGGTATATTCGACAATTGCATCGCCACAAGAGATCTCTGAGGTTAAGCGAAGTAAAATGTTCTCCTCTCGTTCCGATCGTCACGGCAATCAATTATTTGTTAACTCCGTCTGTGTTTTATATTCTCTCTCACGTCCACACATTTGCTTTCCTCGCTTCACTCTTGCCTCGTTTTCTTCTTACTTGACGTGCTTCGTTGAACAGACACGTGCATTCTAGTCGCGTCCTGCATCGAAGTACCTCGCAAAGAGGACCTACTTAAGTCTGACTCCCGTGAATCCCATACTCTTTTCGGTGCACTCTCCTTCGTACTTACCGTCGATCCTCGTTCTCCAGTGTCTCGTCCCTTTCCCTTGTCACGTACTTAATGAATCTTACGTTTGCTTCATAATGAATCTTACATTTCGACTTCAGCTGCCCTCGTTCCAATGAATTTTTGGTTCTCCTCTCTTTTTTTCCCGCCCACGCGAACGCTGCGTCTTCATCTTACTCCATAGACTTACCCCCCAGCTTTTTGCTGCCCTTCGCATCCTCGTCTCCTTATTTCTTATCCCCCGCCTCGCGTCTCTTTTTCCACGAGTCGCAGTAGAGTTAAACCGAGCGCAACAACCGGTCCTGCAGACGAAAAAGGGATTTCGTCGTAGTCTCTCTCTTCCCCCTCGTTCTTACCTCTCCTCTTGAAACCGCATTCCATCCTTCTCTCTCGTCTCTGTAGCGCGATTGTGCGTAGTTCTGCGAAGGAACAACGTCGCCGCCGAGCCGGGCCAGAGCTCCTTTCTTAATCTTTCCTGGGACAATCGTCTCGGCGTGATAATTTAATCCGGGAGTTACGGAATTAAAAGTTTCCCGCTGAGCGACGCATGACCGAGGACACTGTCGTCCTGTCCCTCCTCCTCCCCTTCTCCTCACGGCTCTCCTCGTTCTCCAAACTAGTGTCCGACGCGTTCTCCGCCTTCTCGTTTTTTCTCCGCTCTTCTCTCTCTCCCTTTCTATCCTTTTCTATCCTTTCTTATCGCCCACGCGTTCCCGTTTCCCATTACCGTCTCGACTGTTCTTTTTCGCGAACGCAACACGGACGAAAAGTATCTCGCGACGCGCGACCAGACTTCAGACTTAATTAATAAATTTGTCTCGCTTTGCCTAAATATTAGAATTGCTAATTTCCGTAAACAGCACGCTCCACTGCTGCAGTTACTTTACCTCTCTCTTCCCGGTTTCTTTGAAGGCGTCTCTTCCTTTAAACTCTGCCTTCCCTTATTTGAATCTTCTCTCGCGTTTACTGCTAAGTTTTGACCGTTGTCCTCTCGATACGCAATGAAGAGCAGCGTGATTGAAAAGGAACTTTATCAGAAACGACGTTCTAATGGTTGGAAATTTCTTTTCTTAGGAATTTTCCATTTAATATCTGCCGAATAACATTGGCTGTAAATATATTTTTTTTAATTTTCGAATTAATAACGTGGATTGCACATTTATGAAATAAATGGATAATTAAATATTGTATTATTTGATAATGCGCGCGTATTGTATAAATTAAAAGTAGATATTTAACATATGTATAATTAACATATAATACACTCTGTTAAATTTTTAGTTTTCAATTTTAAATACATAATAATTTTATAAGTAGATTTGCTAAAGTATAAGCTCGAAATTAAATATGAAAAATCAGATCTTTTATTTACAATCTAAAAATTTGATTCGCAGGCGCCGTTTGATACTTAATAAATGTCTCCGTAAATAACCTGTAAAACTTTTATTAAAGAAAAATTCTCTAAAGTTATCTCACTATAAAATTATCATTAGAGGTTAATGCGCCAGGCTACATTACATACGCGCTAATATTTTCTAATTTGTCATTTTAATAAAATAAATGGAGAATTAAAAGAGGAGATTAAGCTTAAATGTGCTGCAAGTTCATTTGTCAGCTTATCTTCGAAATTATGCATTAAGATTGCGCTAACATATTGTGATTTACGCTATCATTAAATCGTACGTGTACAGTTTGACGAAGCTATTAACTGTAATTCAGGAAATCGTGAGATAACGTTCTAATCAAGAGTATTCCACATCAGCTCTGGATTTCTCGTGCAAACGTCTCGCCTCGCGTCCTTGTCCGCGTTTAAACGAAGGCCGGCGCGATTAATCAAGCGACTAGAATTTCTAGTACCGACGATCTCGGCGTAATTTCTTCCCCGGCGGTTGGTACGCGGCATAAACATTTTCCAACCTCTCGGCTCCTCGAAAAGAAGGGAGCACTAATTACGCACCGCCGACATCCGCCTCCGTCGACGACTCCCGGATTATTAATATTTACGACAATTCGCGGTGTTTCCCCCGGCCGGCACCTAACTGCGCGATATACCAGAAACTCGACGACTCTCATTTTTCCGACTATTTACTGCTGGCTGTTGGCTCGTTTTCGAGCCAGGTCGCTCGCGCAAACGAGTGGGAGGGGAGAAAGGGTGGGAGGGAGGGGGGGGGGAGAGAGAGAGAGAGTGTGCAGTTATTAAAATAAAAAAGTATGATAAATAAGAACGCGGGCGGAGCGAGGGAGGGGATTATTAAAATAACAAATGCGTTGCACGAAAGCGGACGAGCTCGCCGCGTTTTTATCCGTTTGCTGGCATTTGTGCTGTTTTTGCGCTTTACCTGAAAATATTTTCCGCGACACGCGCACGAGAAACTCTCCGCTGGAAAAAAAAACAGCGCGCTATATTCTCAATTATGGACGCACAATAAATGATAATCTTTTTTCCACCGGCGCGAGAGCGAGTCCTCTCTCTTTCAGCCGGGTTTATCTCGATATTCCCGACTGAAAGATAAATCCCGGAGAGGGATAATTATAATTCTGATAGCCAACGTTATTAAATAATCAGCGCAGATGGCCAAGATATACAAGATCAGTTTCCGGAGACGCGCTATGCTAATTAATGAGCTGCATCGACTCTCTAATCAGATGTATCTTCTGATTAGCGACACGACGCTCTTACTGGCGTCGCCGTTTGTGTAAACACGAATCTAATTTGAGCGCGTCGAGATCGGTAGCTCGTACAACGCTCCAATTATCGCGCCAAAGGAGGACTGGGATGACACATTTAATTTACAGACCTCGAACGAATCGCCAATCGTCGCACGAATAGTAATTTCATTTTAATAATTCGCGCGAAAGCGCGCGCGCGCGCGCTCCACGTTCGCGAATTATATCGAACCTCGCCGCATCTCGTTATTTCACTCGCGCGATATCTCGATTCTCTTTTTATTTCCGTTGTTATTCGAGGGGGCGAATCGATCGTCGTCGTTTTGATGGATTTAAGCGCGCGCGACGTTTAACTTCGCATCGCGGGACACGTCCCAAAAAATAATCCCGCTGTCGCGAGTAGGAGAGAGAGAAATATGCCGACAAGTAAACGTTCATTTGGATTAATATCGTTACACGTAACTGTTTGTCCTGTCAAGCGTAAACTCACTTCACCGTGTTTACCAGCGCGAAATAAAATACGATTTGCCCGGCGGCAATTTATTTCTCTCACGGCCCGGGGTACAAAATGGTGGCCTCCGCGAGTGGAGATTCGTCGGACTTTCCGGAATGTGTCTTCCAAGGAAAATGACTTTTTACTTACGTGCTCCTGGCGAGCGGTGAGACGAGAGAAAAGCTGGGACTTATGTTGATTGCCTTGTTCCGCCCCTATTCTTATATTTATATAATTGTATCCTCGGCATAACATTGTTTTGCGTAATCACGTTCGAGGCGAAATGAAAGCGTAATTTGCGAGCGTTATTAATGACCAGCTGTTCCCAACGCGTATTTTAACGCTACAATTTTCAAGTTAATCTCATTAAACCGCCTCCTACGGTTTCTGTATCTTACAACACACATTAGCCTTATTTTACGACAAAATTGCTTCAAACTAGTTATAGGATAAATGTTTTAATCATTACTATGCGTTTCTGATTATGTAAACTAATAATGCTTCGAGTGGCATTATAATAATTGAAATGTGAAGTTTACTTTTCATTTCTATTCGTAAGAGTCATTGATTATGCATTTGATGAATAAATCACGTCTGTTAAGTTAACTCTGCGTCCGGTAATTCCAGAAATTTTATAAGCAGGCTTTTGCACAGGAAAAGTACAATTTGCAGTAGCAGTAATAATAGTAATAGTCTATTGGACAAAACGAAGATCCATGTTACCTTGGAGCAACGTAGAGTACCATGTTTCGTTTCGTCGGGGGCAGTTTAGCGGATACAACTCTATTTGGAATGGGTTCAAACGTTGATGGAGGATGCCAGTCGAAAGTGCACGTTGTAGCCAGATCACGAGAGGGAAATCCAACGTGGAGATAATACGCGCGTACTATCAATCCACGTGTGTCGTCCAGAAATATATAATCTACCTAGCCGCGGAGGTGTAGGGGATGGCGAACGGACGTGAGGGGGGAAACGAGATGGTACCTGATCGTTGTTACATGCTTGTCGGAATATCGCGGCGAGCGGCGCGTGCACGTAACCGGCCCGTCCGACCGATCGGCGCGTTGCACTCGCGTGCGAGCCATAAAGGGAGCGCAGAATTTCACGTGACTCACCGAAGCTACCTGCCTCTGCCCGACCCGACGCATGACTCATGCTCGCAATTTGCCAATTAACGAGAACTTGCCGTAATCAGATAGTGTCGCCTGACCCTGATCGTGCGCTTATGTTAACTGTGCCGTCGTCGTGAGGCCCGATGTTGCTAAGTGCAGCCTTGCCTCGTTTTCACCCTTCCCTCCCCTTCCTCGTTTCTTTCCTATCGCCCTTTCTTGGAAGTAATATCAATAAGCTCTTACGCGCAAGCTGAATTGACTCGTACGAGACGTACAGGCAAAACTGCTCACTCGTCCCATGGAAATCACGTGGTTTGCTTCGATCGTGAGAAAATGAAATCGATCCAATGGTGTTTTTAGAAAAAAGTAACTTTAATACTTTCTCGATTGTTTTATCTTTACGATTCTCTCTCTCTCTCTCTCTCTCTTGGCATTCCTTCGTTTCTTTAATCTTCTTTGGTTAATGAATACGCCGTCTCGACCGCGTAACCACCATTGCATTTTATCCCGATGGTACCTCTCTTGCTTTCTAATTAATAAACCCGCCGTGCTGACGCGTAGTTTCTTGCAGCCTTGGGTCACTAGCCTCGGCACAAACATATTTTTTATAATTAACAAACCCACAGATTTTACTGCAACCTCAGTCGACGTTAGCGTTTATCTTTCCCTTCGTAATTGCTGGTATTCTCATGTTTTTATATTTATACGCATCTCTTGCGTTTCACGACAAATTGTCTCAGACTGAAATACGTTTTTAAAACGAAGAGCGGGAGAGACGAGTCAGAGTGCGAAAAGATGAATGAGCGAGTTTCTTTATTTATTCTTGCACGCTTATCCTTCTACCGTGGGTAATCGACTCATGAATTTTAATCGCGTACAAGTCTCATGAGCATCGCCGAGCTACTGGACACCGTTTCTAATTGGCCATTAAGTATGAGGCAGTTTTAGCAGGTCGATTAAATTGACCCAAATTAAGTTGACAATACTGAAATTTGTTGTAAATTGTTATATGAAAGCGCACCATGAAACGGAATCTTTTTGTATACCGTCGTAAATCTTGTATTAAATCTCGTTATGCTTTTAATAACATATATGTTGCAAGAAGATGTATAATTGTTACGCGTATTAGGGTCGTACAGAAAAACATGTATAGTACAGTCAACGGCACGCTGTACTATTTTTCCTACTGAATTGCTTACGAGAGTCAATCAGGATTTAGCTTTAAGTAACCTGATCTAAAACTCTGCGTCCTATTGGCTCTTGCAGGAGATTCGGTAGAAAAAATAGTATCGTGTGCCGTTTGCTGAAGCGTCTACTCAACAATATGCTTTTATTAGCTTCTATAAACTTTCCGGGGATGAGAGGAAAGCCTTTCAAATTTTTCAAAGCAGCTGCATTGAAAAATATAAAACGCTGAATTTATTATATTTTCTGTGACATAATTTGTATCTCACCGAATATCGTCTTATTGTTTGCGCAACATCTTCTCCAACTTGATGTTCGCTCATACTTTCTCGGAACGTTTTTTTTCGTGTGACGCGAAGCTCACCAATAACGAGACCTTTTTGATTCGCGACGTCTAGACGATCTAATCCACATGAAAATCTGGATCCTACTGGCAAACATTCGGTCATACTTGACAGTCAGCGTAATGTACCGTCGAATTCGCAATCGTTAAATCTCTCGCATGCCATGAATCAACAACGTCGACAGCGACGATCAACGAGCCGACAAGTGTAACGTTTGGGAGGATTATCGTTCGTCATGCGTAGTCTCTGCGTTTGTACCATCTGCGTTAATAGCGTTTCGTAACTTAGTTACTGTCGCGGATCTTCTATCGTTTGTTGTAAGAAACGAGAAGGTTGTTAGGTGTCAAAGACTTGTCGCAGACGGCGCGTCTGTTGCGATTTCTGTTTATTTCACTTAGAGTTGCGCAAGAGATCCTAATTATCGTGGTTTAATTTATTGCAAAATCTTGTTTTAATATATCTAACGTTTAAGTTCGGCCGATTCGTTAAAAATTCGGAATTAAAAATGAAAGAATAAAACGCTTCTATGTTTATTATTCGTTTATGCTTATAAAGCTGGTTTAATATGGTAGAAAGAGCTTACATTTTGATAACAAAGTTATTTGATAGGAAAATCAGGAAAGGGTTAATTATTGTACTTATATTTATTTTGTTAACAAGGCGAGAATCAGCTTTATATAAGAACTGACTCATTAGCGAACATTGCGTAGCGAGTTGTCATACATTGATCTTTTTCGCGCGGGACTTACAAGTTACTGATTGTATTTTCTCATTCGCGTGTTCTAAGCATAATTACAGCCGCGCTTAAATGCGCCGTGAAGCACGACGAAGCAGTAATTATTCTGCTTTTGCCGGTTTTACAATCTTTGTCATCGATTAAGGGAACGTATAAAAAAGTAATTAAAACCGGCAAGAATAACGTTGCATTATTATTACAATACGGGGTTTCATAATCCCACGATAAATGCCTATTCCACATAATCTGCCGGCTGTATTTCCGCAGCAATTTGAATACAAAGAACCGAGATAACCCGGCTCCGGTTCCCATTGTCGGGGATATGTGTGTATAACCGCCGGCCCGCCGTCATGATACATGCGCGTGTATCTATGATGCTCGCGAATTAGTTGCCGGCTGGAAAAATTTGAATAGGGAGGCCAAATTTTGCGGTCGCGTTTACGACGCTGCCGTTTATCGGATCTTCAAAAGAGACTTATCGTAGCATCCTAACTCGTATGCGCATACAAGTAATTAACGTACCATGAGGTGAATCTAAAAAATGACAATTTTTTATCTCACCGGTCACTTTTCGATTGACGGCAAGTTTATCGCAGACTGGTTTATTATATCCCGTACTTAATAATTATTTCTAAACTCTGAAGCGTATAATTTTGAAATGGATTGTATATGAATACGTAATTAAAAAATACAAATAATACGAATAAATTACAATTAAGGGCAACAAATGTTGTAGATAAAGTAGACGTGGTTGTTAGATATTCTCTCTAGAAATAAAAGTGAGAGGAATAATACGATAGAGATATCATCGAAACGCCTTATCTTTTATTCTATTGTGAACGAGTGCAAGTCGGCGGGAATGGAAGTAGCAGCCTTACAACAGTTCTCTAATGAATAATTGGTTAAATACACTGTAAATTAGAGCCTGTGAATAATAGCGTGAAATAGTGATTAGTTGCCTTCCGCCAGCTATCTATACCGCCAGCGATGAACAAACGTATCGCGCCGATGTTAATTATGTAATGCGTATGACAGGTGTCATTAGCGTAATGTGTACGCTGTAACAATAGACGGTGGTCTTTAAAAGCCGCCTTCGCTAAAAATTAGCGACTAGGAGTGCCGTGGCAATGTATTTTCTGGCGTTCGTAACAGCGAGGGAAGAAAACGGGAGGGTAATGTGAAAATGGACTGGGTGGATTCCGTCAATTTGCATTCCGCGGAAATCCACGAGTAGGTAAATGCCACGACTTTTGACTGCACTGCTTAGCATATATACAATCTTATGAATGTCTGCCTAACGTTTAGCGCATGCTCAATCTCCCGAAGTGCGGCCATTTCTACGAACATAATTATATTCTAAAAGACATCTAAGTATACATACTTGATAGATTTTGTAGCTTTTATTTAGCCAAAACTTTTATTATTTTCTATTGTCATAAAATTTGCTAGATATAATTTTAAAAGATTTCGATTTAATAGACAGAGCGAAAGAAACGTTCGTGCATATCGAAATTAATATACTTTACGAAGTTATCACCATTTTATTCATAATGTCATTCGACGATATATATATTTATGTGAATATTTTTTTCTGTTACAGGTAAGCAAGTGTGTTAGTGCATTTTCCTGAGGAGCTAATTCCTCGAAAGCCGAAGATTGATAGTAACCGGGCAAAAAGTAAGTTAATCACTCTCGAAATTTTTCGCGTGACATACAACTCGCTTAATCACGCCCTTCTGCAAGAATTAAATTCTTTATTCTTTCGATAACAGGGTTCGCGGTGGTATCGGGAAAGCGCATTAGTAATTGTTGCAAAAACCGACAGAAGTGGTCCGAGTTTACAGTCATTAGTACCTATTCACATATTCGAACGAGACAGAATTTGTTTTTCACTTAAAAACTGCTACATACTACCGGCAATTCTCTACATTGTTGTCAGCAATTTGCCTGCGCTTGCTACGAAAGTTACATAACTAGAGAGTTACCGTTTATTTCGGAATTAGCGCGTGATTTGTTTCTTATCGCGTAACACGCCGGGGAGATAATTAGCTTCATTTATTCATGACGGAAACTCGTCGGTTTTCGCGGCGACCGACACGGATATTCGGTTAAAACCGCGAAAGTAATCCACGGTAACCGTCGGTAGGCGTTACGGCACGTCGAACGTGGAGAACGTTTCACGCCCATGTAGGTACGTACCCAACGTCGCATCGGGTAAATACATAAGCCGGGGATGCGCCGGTGTGTAATAGAGTTTCGCGTGCTTTGTTAAGCGAGAGGTAGGCAGAGGCTTTTCCTGGATGGACGGGGGGTGGCGCCGGGCGGGGGCGGCGATGCTGATAATGGTGGTGGTGGCGCGTTGGTGTGCGGGACGTAGACGCGGCGCACGGGAAAGTTACGCGAGCAGGTAACTTTTGATCTGAAAAGTGGTGGCAGGTTGGCAGGAGGATAGCCGTGGACTTGAATGGCGAAGTGCCTCGAGGGCCGTTAGATGCATTTTTCATGTCTCGGCCAAGATATACACCTAGGCACAAGTGGCAAGCGCCCCAAACTCTCCTCGCCTCGCACTCACGCACGCGACGTCGTCGTCGCCCACCCCGGGTCCGCACGGCGGATAACGCTAGTCACTAGCAGCCCCCTCCGTATCGCGGCCCGCTAAAAGTCTCCCGGTGATATGAAGCGTGTATTCAAACGATGTAATTTCTTCTCCTTGTCTCCCTCTTCGCCTTGCATTCCCCTCGCCGCGGGCGCATTATGCTCGTTTCTTCTTCGGAGCTTCTAACCCCCCCTGGCTTTAAACTGTTTCTGGCTCTGGCTAGGCCGAATCGCTTCGGATCGTCCGGGATTTCGCTCGTTCCGAACCCCCGTCCCGTCCTGGAATTTATTATCCCCGATAACTTTTCTCGCATGCGAAGTCGCAAGAATTGCCGCTGCCGGCCGGGCGACGAGATGCGGGCGAGAGATCGAGAGGGGCGAGAACGGAGGATCGAGGATAGCACTTTCGAGTTTCGGACGCGTGACGCGAATCGGACTTCTCTGCCGCGTGCATGTGTGCGGCATAAGATATTGAGTAGGTCGCTCCTAATGCTTATCTTCGATTCAGCGACACACGTCGCACTCGGACTGGATACAAACAGCTTTCCCTGTCTTTCCAGTAAGTTTAGACGAAAACTACGTTTCCGGCTTTATCGCTTCGCTATATATCACGTACGTGATGTATGTCTCGAGTCTATCGAGTTCTGTTTGGCAAAGTTGAAGATGACCTCTTTTAACAGCGACGAGCTTAGAAATCATGATTCACGATCGCTTCTTAATTTTCTTTCACCAAGGGATTGATCTCGTTAATTAAACTTGTTTAACCCTAACTCGCCACATCACGCATCGCGCACAATGAATAGTAATAAAAGAAGCGAGCCACCCTAACTCTTATCGCGCGAGCTCATCGGGACGTCGTAAAATCATATCGGGCGTCGAGCCAGGGAGCGAGCGAAATAAAGAAGAGCGTCGCGATGGGGGGCGAGTTCGAGTGCGGGGTTAAGACGTGGTAGTGGCCGCGGATGTACCCTCGGGAATTGCTCAGACCGGGCTCGGAAGGGCAGAGGGGGCAAGCTAAACGACTACAAACGAAGGTGGGACCGTTAGGCGAACGAGGACGACGATGAGATCTGCTTGAGATTTCGGACGCGTGCAGCTCTCCTTAACCTCTGCCTCGTCCGCGTTTTTTAACACGGACGGATCTTTCTTCTCGTTTCCGTCGTTGTCCTCCTTTCGTTCCAATCCTTCCCCGAGATGGCCGGGTCCCCTCTCCCTCCCCTCACCGTCCCGCCGATCTCCCTCGTCTCGAGCGGTTCCATGGCGTACTTTGCTTGCAAATCAAATTGGACCGGGGACTTTGCCCGCCCACACGGCGAGAATTTTTCGACTTTTGATCTTCGACCAACTCGCGATCGATCAAGGAAACACCGGAGAGACACGGGGAAATTCAGTTATCGGACGTCAGCCATCCACGTTGACCCTACTTTTCTCTCTTTCTTCTCCGCGCTAGACATCTTTTGTGTACGTAAGTACTTCGGCAAGTACTTATGTTTCCGCTCGCCCAAGACTGTGCTCCGAAAGACGGAGCTTCTTTCAAGACTTTAATTGCGATTTCAATTCCGAATTGTCATTGAAATTCTATGCCTCGTTCGAGAATCCCGGTCGCATCTCTCATAATTTCGTCGTCTTAAATACAATTCAATCTCAGATCGCGCCATGGGTTAAATTAGTGATTAATTTGGCTGCCTTTGAATGTTTCTCAAATATTGGTCGTACCAACTGTGTAGCTTACAGAAGCATAATTTGCAAATGGAGTAACGTTTCCCGAATGTATTAGAATGTAAACTTGTGAGTATTTGAGTAACCTCGATTGCTACCTTCGTTGCTGTTTCTCTACATTATACATTATTCTACTCGAACGTATGTCCAGAGATTACAAAACTTTATTCATTCTTTATCTTGTCCCATCCCCGCAGTCTTTTCATCTCGTCGGTAAGAATTTTTCACTTCTCGCATTGATTATTCATCCGCGAATCTCATTCCCTTCGTTCGGATCGCGCCATTCGTCGTCATGCATCTTCGGTCGTGGATTAAATAGGGTTCGCGAACGTTACAAACGACTCCTTCGACGTGCGATCATCCGCGATGGGCGAAATTTCGCCGGATGCCTTCCCCGAGACTGGGAGGATTTGTCGAAGATAAAGAGATCTAACGTCGGCATTAAGACTCCAACTTCCTCCCGGACGTACCTTTTCGGACACGTAACACTGTCTCCCCCTCGCTCACTCGAGTCGGCCGCGTCGTTTTTCTCCCACGAAACTTTCGGCCGTTCTCTCGTACTTGCTCTGCATGCCCTTCTCCCTCGCACGCACCAACAAGGACACATATGCACCCAGCTCGCCGTTTCGCCGATGATGAACGCCGATAGCCGAGGAACAATGAAAGTTTTACCGAATGTTCGAGGACCGAGGACTCTCTCGTATGAATACTTACGAAGAAGTATGGCCGAGCGAGGAGGAGAATCCTCGCCGGAAATTTACCCGAGAGATCTTCTGCTCCGCTAAAAGTACGTAGCTGCTTCCTTCGCCGTAATGTTAATCTACTGACGCTCCTATCTTGCGATAATCCGGATTGCGCTGAAGAAGAGGGTTGTGGAAAATTAAAATACTCTGAGACAAGAAACAGGATCAATATATCAGATAAATGTTGTAGATTTTACAGAGGATAATTTCCACATATATATTATAAATTGATCAATGCCTTTCCATTTGTTTCAGTTATTTATATTTTTATGTAAATTACGTGTGATAAATATTTTTATTCATAAATTCTCAAATTTTGTAAATCAAGGAGATGCCTTAGGACTAGTTTTATCAATTAACGCTAAAACAGCTAGCGCTGAGTGTAAATTAACTATTTACCCGGATAGATTGTCGTTTTCTTCGTAATGAACACTCCGTATTCGATGGAGAGCGCACTTCTCAAGTTTGATCCGAATCTCTTGAGGCGGCACTGGTTGTAAATCGGTTAAAAAGTATTCATGTGGAATAAGGAGAGCTCGAGCAAGTTTGGAGACAGTTTGGCTATCGTTCCTGGTACAATTGCATGGGAAAAGAGCTCCGAGAGCTTTCCAGAATGACTCCCTCCATTCGCAGAAAGAAGTCTGGCGCGATCTCGGGGTTTAGATGTCGTGCGGCCCGATAAGGAGGCCGTGATGGTGGACGGAGGATGGGCGACGGTAGACAAGGGAAATAGCAGCGGGGGACAGAAGTCGAGGGGGAGTCGGGACGGGGGCGGGTACGAGGCACCGGTCTCTATCTATGTTAATTACCGAGGCGAACGTAAATCACGATCGCCCAGGTGCCGGCCGGCAAAGTAGGTAAGTTACCCCCGTCTCGCGCGAGACGACGTTGGCCGCGGGATAAAAGCCGTAATTAATTACGCAATTACCAGGTCCTACTTAAAGATAAAAACCGTATTTTTCGCTTCGATGCGGCTTACCGACAGCCACATTGCTCTAACCAGTCCCTCGTTCTCTCGTCTTTCTTCCTCCCCCTCCAGTGCAGCATCTCCTGTGTGTGTGTGTGTCTCTTTCTCGCGTTCTATTTTCCACTCGCGCCGATTTTCGAGTGGCAAATCCTTCTGGGTTCCGTTGGCTGCGAAGGATGCGCGTCTCCACCTTTTCGCCGACTCATCCTACTTTTCTCTCCTTCGACCTCGTCCCGCTCTTACACTTCCTCGCTATCTCATGGGCCGCGTATTCCTGCCGGTCTTTTTGCTACACCCGTTTTCCCAGGCATCCCTGATTTAGAGCTCATTTTCGTCGGCCGAAAGCTGTGCCGTTCTCACCCCTGAATCAACTTTGCGCCCTCCACAAATCACCGTCGAACCATTACGCTTCGCTCTCTCTTTCTCTTTCTCTCTTATTCACTCTTTGTGCCATTATTGCATTGTGAGCGTACGTCGAGCGTAGGTAGCTTCAGAAGGTAAATGAAAACCTTCCAAGAAAGAATATCGGGAAAGAGAATTGGAGATAACGTAATCGATCAACGGCGAACAAAATCAATCAACTATTCGAATTCGAGGCGCGCCATTCCAACAAAAATCAAGTTTATATATTTAATTATGATTGTAGTTATAAAAGATAAAACACGGTAATCATTTTTCAAGTCGATGCAAGTTGTGCCAACCGCACGCGAATTGTCAAATTGAATTGTCAGCGAGCTTTTTATATATTAATAACTTCAAGGATACCGCACTTTGATATCACCTTCTTACTTTGTCGTTATCTCCCTATCGAATGCTGTTGATCTGGCAAAGATGTCAGTATTATGTATCCTAAATCAATTTGTAGACGTCGCGACTCCTCACGCGTTTATTGCTCCTGATTCCGGACGGAGGGTCCGGGCTCTCGCGTTACGTTACAGTGTAATATATCGTCGTCCTGGGATCACCATCGTAATTATCCTCTAATGCCAATTCATAAGAGCGTCGGCCATTTTCAAAGCCCCGCACGTAACTCCAGGAGAAACACGGCGGCGGTACAGCCCCACACGGATGCAACTTGGGCCACCACAGCGGCATTTGGACACACGTACACGAACTTTGTTCCCTCTCTTGGGACCAATATACGTGTATCGTTCTCCACGATAAGAGGCCACGAGCAAGGAGAGACGTCTTGATTCCTCTCGCCGAATTTTCCCTCTTTAGCTCTTTCTCCCTTTTTCTCCCCCCCTCTCTCTCTTCCTCCTTTTCTTCCGCTGCGATTTTCGTTTCCGGACAGCTAATCAGCCGACGACGATGCGGCACGATTACCTAAACGGATTTAACGGGCCCAGGACGTTTAACCGAGGCAGCGAGTAAACGGCGACCGGACCGGCAATTCGAGATACCTTTCGGCAGCTTCGAGAAAAGGAGAATCGAGCCGGGGCTCGCCTCGTGGCATTTCTGATGTGGCCATCGGTGCAGGCCATGAATCTTTCATGCGTCAATCGTTCCTTCCCTTGCTTCTTTAGCTACCTACGTCTTCCCTCTCTCTCTATCTGTTTCTGTCTCCTTCCGCACACCCAAGTCGACTTTCGCAGTTCTCTGGAAATCCCAGCGAGCCGACGCTCCGAGTTATCAGTCAGCAGAATCTGTCAATCGCTGGAGTAACGTATTCCAGCCGGCACCACTGCCACAATGCTACCTTCGTAGCGATCTCGTGATCCATTTCTTATTCTTCTTGTACTTGGTGTCTCCCCTTTTGCCTGCCTCACGTTCGCTCTGCTCACTTGGTATTTTTATGGCCTCGGACTCACCTCGCGCGCGCTCGTAGGGGAATTGAAGTTTAATGGGGATTGACGCGTAAAGCCGATCTCCGACCATTTCTTTCAATTTAATCCCGTTTCCTGTAATTTGTGTTACACTACGCGAGGCGATGCCTCACGTACGGGGTAATTTTGCTAGTAATTGCTTCTGTGTACTATAAGTTCGTTATTACCAAAAAAGGTTTGGCGTGATGCTAATTTTGCTCCGGATTTAAAATAATCCGTATAATATAAAGAATCCCGGGGGGATTAAAAATCTGATGGAGAAACGTACGTAAGGTGGACTTTCCTAATTCCGAACGCTCCTCTTCAATTGAAATTAACGGGTTTGTAGTAAATTTTAATTTGTTTTAAATGCAAGAAGTTAACCGATATGAACGTCGGTGCAATTACTTAGATTGTCGAGACCATCTTACGCGAGTGCCAGCATTAACAGCATTGTAATGTTTGCCGAGTGGCGCTTCTCTCACTTGATTTGTATTTTTAAAATGTCGGAGATGGGCAGAAAGTTTTTCCTCCGCGCGCTCCAAAGGAACCAACAGCCCGTAAAACTCTATTTCTGTTTGCTAATGCGTCGCGGATTTGTTGCTCCAATAACGGAAGTGCAACGTCTCGTTGACTCCTGAATTATTCAGGCGTTATCGAGCCTTACGTTTTACATTGCCACTTACTCCGGCGCCGTAATGGAAGGAATGGCGGGCATTCCATACCAAGGGTGGAAGCTGGAAAAAGTCGCTCTCAATTAAACATCACGCCTCACCCCGGTAAAGCCGTCGGACTTGACCTCGCGGCCTGTCGACGATTCGCGAAAGCGCGGCCAGCGCTCTCTTGTCGATTGCATATAATTAAAATATTTACACGAACCCGCCTGTATAATCGCGATATTACAATTTATAATGTCACTCATAATTTATGATATTCATTCGTACATTGTCTGTCGTGGAACGAGCGGATTAATATTAATGGCGGAGCGTCATGAACCGCGGTGCGCCAGTCGAAACAATATGTTGGCGAAACATTTAATCAAGCTGCGCGTCGAATATTTACACATTAGCTCCGAGCTCCCTGGTCTTCGGGAGCGATCCTGCGTACATCGATTTTTCCGCGGTTAATCCCTGCGCCATGAAGATCGAGGGCTCCCAGTGACATCGTCAAGCCAGGGCGGTGGTGTCACCTTACTCGGGGCTGCTCTCGTTCGCGCATCTATTTTCGTTTCCTCGCATCAATCTCATTACGGCCCGCGAGACGTTGGAGATAAGGAGGAGGAGGGAGATTGTCGTCCTCGCGAGAATGTAATATGGATCCGGTCCTACGACGATTCTAATCGCAATTCCACGGAGCGCACGAGACACCGACTTGAAATCCGATTCGAATTCGCAAGGGGTGACGAACGTACGGGAGTAGCAATGGGGGCAAGCGGGGGCAAAGACGGAGGGGGAGTATGGTCGGCCCCAAGGCTCATCGTTCATTCATGGGGCATTTACTCGGTATCCCCGTAAAGCCGCCCTCTTCCCAGCCCTCTCCCGTCTCCGTCCTTCTCTCGTTCCCCGTCACGGCACACACCGGCAACCCCTTGTGCCTCCTTACATCATTCTCTTGTCCGCCGGAATGGATCGGGATCAGGCGGATATAATATCTTCCTCGGAGGATTCATTTTCGAGCGCCGTTGACCACGGAGCCGTTGCGCTGCGCCGGGACCTCGGCGGCGTGACAACTGCAATTCGTCTTGCGTGAAGCACCGTTCACGAGGCCATTACTCTTGAATTCGGAAGTCTCGCAAACGAATCCCGCCGTTGTTTCGCTGACCGTGCCGTCCCGAGATTCGTGCCAGACAGCCCGCTGTCACGCGTTTGCATTAGCGTTTACGTTATGAAATTATCACTCAACTGTCGCAATTCATCTTGCGTCCGCGACGCACGTTGCGCGTGTCGTACGTTACAATAAGCCAACTCGATGTTTCGCTCAACATATTTGCACGTTTATCAATTAATAATGCTGGTGAATTTATGGGAGACATTCGACGGCGTAGGAATTGGGTTTACATTTAGCAATTGCATTCGAGAGGTCTCCCGATAAAAATAGAAACTTTAGTGGGATCGTAAAGACCCCGTATTTGCGACAGCAAGTGGGGAAACTTTGCGTTTTTCATTTCTACTGAAAAATTTCACGTTCTTGCGCCACGACTCTCTTGCAGTAAGTCACCAATCCTTTGTACGTTGCGTCTCGTGACCGGTACTTTTTATCGTGGCTTTCTTAACAGCTTGCTGTGGGATTTTAGTGCTTGTAGCGGCGGCAGAACAGGTAGGTGTAATATATTCCTGGAGGATTCATTTTCCAGTGCGGCTGACCGCGGTCGTCCGTTCTCTCTCTCTCTCTCACTCTCGCTCTGCAGGAACTTTGGCCACGTAACAACTGCAATTCGTCTTGTGTGAAACATCGCGCCACGTCGTACTGAATAGTTAGCCACCGGATTCGGGAAACCTTAAATGCGGAATTTGCAAAACGCCATTCCGTCATTTCTCCCGCTTCTTACAATAGTTTTTCTAACACGACGAAAAATCAAATAGTTTAATGTGCGTGCACGTTCGCACGTTCCGGGAATTAATCCACATTAATTAGATCCACATACGGAAATTGCCGAAATAATTATTGTAGAATATTTTACGCCGGGGAAATGAGATAATGAAGCAATTAACTTGGTAGTGTCAACAACGAGGCATTAACACGGTATATTTTGTGGCTGCTCGAAACACATTTAATTGCAAATTTGGCAATGGCTTTGAATGTGGAATAATGAAATACTTTTGGTTTCAAACTTTGTTGGTAATTCAAATGGAATTGATCTTCTTTGTAATGTATGCAGTAATTAATATATTTACAGGGCATTGGTTATGTACATATACAATAATCGCCCTTTTTAATACCACGTAACTTTTGTTTCTCATGCAATTTTTCATGAAACAGTTTACGAGTATTTTAGAATAGCCAAGTTAGGTGTACTCCGTATATAAAGAAACTTTCAGTTATGTAAATTACAATAAAAATTTGCCATTTATGCCCATGCCAGCTTAGATTTCATATGCATATATTTCAATCATTATATTTTAAAAATTCGACTTTATAATTTTCTTTTGCTTTTTATCATTTTCATCTAGTTCTCTATAAATAAGTTGAATTGGTGTTCTATACTTAAATTTCTTTCTACATCGCCCCTTTATACGCTGTGAAAAATATTGGGATCAACCGGACGTAATATTTTCTTTTAGGAAGCTTCTTCGGGGCAAACTTGCCGCAGTCGGTGCGGCGCGCTCGAACTTCCAACGCGTGACAACTGCAATTTATCTTTCCGACCCGAAATTTCGTGGCTCATTATTTACAACTGTATCTGTGCGCGGAATGAAATTCGATAAATGGCCAGTGGATAACGATGAGATTACAATTTATCATAATCGCGCGATAGCAGTATTTATCGCAACACGCGTCGTTTGGCTATCGACAATTTCAGCAGAGATCTCGATATGCAAATACTGATTATTTTATAGTAAATACTAATAAATGATGTACTAATCATGTTTTAATTAACGAAAATACATTGAACAATTTGCGTGCGACATTATTAATACAGTTATTAAAAGTAGACTTTTTGTATCTTTTACATATTAATACATAATCTCGCGTAAACATTTCCAGATCAAAACTTAATATCAACGATCAGAGCGATAATATATTTTTATACAATAGATCTTTAAAAATAAAAACTTCCATAAATTTCTTCTAAACATTGATATCTATTAATATTGATCATAATAATTTCTTAATTATTTTTTCATCTTTTTTATTTAACGATAAAGTTCGTGTTATTGGATATCGATAAGAAAGTATCGAATCTTTACAATAAACGATAACAGAATTATTCGAATGTTAAGAGCACGATTTTGTAAGAGTATAAAACTTACAAAATATGCGTCATTTGCTACTGTGAATGAGTTTTTTTCGATTTATCGACGAGATTATATTCGATTATATTCGACGAAGGAATAAAATAGGTGGTTGTTGCAAAGTGTTTCCAGGAACGCGATTGCTCAATTTACCCTACCCTTGTTCATCGAAACGAATCAATTCTGGGATCGCGATGTTTTTGCATTCTATGCGAAATAGTTATCAAGCGTGTGTACTGTTTTACTAATCATGATTTTTTACGAGAACTACAATTTTCCTAATTATTCTTTTTCTATAGATATAATCATTACAATAGAATTTGTTGGATGAATAAGCTGGTTTCAAATGTATTAATTTTGTCCATTTTTCTGATAGACTTTTAAATAAAACAAATTAAAGTTTTATTGAAGAAGAACGATCTAAAGTAAAGAAATCGAAAGAATAACAATATACGATGGCGAAAATAAGAATAAGAATCGGTATTACTTCGTGAAATAAAATTTTCTTCTTTATGAATTGCGCTTTATAAATGTAAAATTTATTCGCGGTAATATTTATTTATTTAAAGTAAAGTTCCACATTTTTATTATTTATGAAACCATTGGAGGTTCAGCCGTTATTGCAAATTCAACTTCAAATTAATGATACCAGTGAATCTCATACATAAAAGAAAGTATACATATATTAAAATGACGTCTTTCGAAAGGAGTACCCTTTCGAAAAGATTATTCCCGTATTTAAAAAAAATATGCATAACTAAAGTTAATTTCCTTTATCACAAAGCGGCATCAATGATCACAAGAAATGTAATGACGGTAATGCGATAATTGCCATTCTTCTTTCGGCGCTCTACCGAAGATACGAAAAGTAGGAAACTAAATCTTTGTGACTCAATTATTGGATCCTCATACCTCGACCGGCGATGGTCGGGACGATATGAAACCCGGAAAGTGCAACCCCCTCTTCCGTCACTCTCGTTGCATCCGGGCGACCGCGCGGTGAAACGGCACTCAGATCGAAGGTTATTATAAATTCCAATCATAGAACCCGATCGATAAGCCGCGAAGCTTCAAAGAAAATTATAAGTTGCGCATCGTGGCTCACGGGACGGCACGGGGAGGGGATCAGGAGCTACACGGTAAGGGCTGGGGGGGTAGGGTAAGTTGGAGAGGGATGAGGTGGACCGGGTCGTAAAGCCATGAAAGCGCCTCCAACAGGATGGCATTGCTGGCAGCTTTTAAAGTTAATAAATTCGTCGGCTTGCTTTACTCTTCCGAACGTTTTCTCCCTTATCGGTTCTCCCTGCCTCTCCCCCGCTCCCTCCCTCGCTTTTTCGCATGGATGTCGTCATTCTTGTTTTTATTCAGGCTAGACGAACGCGAGAGGCAGAGAAAGAAAGAAAGAGGTTTAAACTTGGTTTGAGACCGGAAGAGCGGTCTGACCGAATTTAATAATAACCCCTCGATAATAAATCAAGCTTATATTTAGTGCCGCGTCCTCCTGTATTAACCATTTCGGACAAGTAGCAGCCCCTACCCGCCGAGAGGAGCGGGTAAAACTTCGCTGTGCCGTCGGCTCGATTGTGAGGAAGCTCGCATAAATGGCGCACGGAGGTGTAATCTCGTACGCAAAGTTATCCGGGCGCGGTATTGTTCAACATATTGCGTTATGCTTATGCGCACGCTGTCGTTACGCTGTATACGTTTCCGTGTTTCATTAAGTTAATTAATGCGCGTTATATAGATAGCAGCGCGACTCCGATTCCCCCTATTCACACGTTGGGCGCGCCTGGCTAAATATTTTGCTTGCATCGGCTTGCCGCAGAAAATCGCGCCTTGATAAAACACGCCGTTGTATCATGACTGTTATTAAATCGCGCCTCGTGCGAAGCGAACCTTTTAATTGGTCTTCTCGCGCATTTCCTGGCCTTTCTTTATTCCGATTTCGAGAGCGTGACTGACGCGTGAAATTTATATCTTGATGTTTTGTTGAATCGCGCGTTAGTTTAAAAGGCAAATGTTTTAGTGAGTGCGGATTACTAGATTTTGTCATGTTTTTTCAAAATCCTTTTTGCCTGTCATTTATACGTCGCGTTACGTGGTTTACTTAACTTGGGGGAGCGCTTCTTATTAAAATATACACATTTCTATGTTGTCGTAAATATATTAAATTCGCAAACTTTTTTATTTTACCGGAGTCGAAATTTTGGTACTATTTTGACAGTTTTAAGGATGATTTACACCTAATTAGCTGATCTATACATAGACCAGCAATAACCTACTTCGATGACATTATATTTTTTACTCCTCCCTTGAATCTTTAATTCTAAAAATTTACTTTAGCTCCTACTTAATAAATTGTATTTGCAGTTGGACCTCTTTTACTGTCTCGGGTTCTACTATGGTATATAATAGATTGAAAGGTTCAACATAGGGCCAAAATTTCGACTCGGGATACGAGAATCGATATAACCGTTTTTCCATTTCCGTGATGTAAATTTCGCGTATAACGGACGCGCGATCTCGCTCCCTCCGGCACTGCCCTCTTGACACGTCGAAAAACTTGGCCGCTAACAAACCACACCCATACTCAACCCGGAAGGACCATCAGGTGACCCTACTCGAGCTCCCCCGCTCTTTGTTATACGATTATTGCCGTAATACCCAGGTGGACCTGCCCTTCGTAATCGTAGCCGAACCCCATCCGCTCACTCTTATATGCTGCTTGTAAATCGTGTTCGTAGAACGCATTATACGTCCCCGTTCCATGAAAGCCGCTGCCTCGGGGCAGAATATTTAACGTGCATGTGTGAAAATGCGCATATTGACTACCGGGAAAAATCTTGGTTCGCATGAATGTGCACTGTAGAATCTTTCTGTAGTAAGAATAACATCAGTTAACAATAATCTTTACTGAACATACGTGATTGGAAGAATTGATTTCTATCTTTAACAATTCAGTTTTTCGCTTGGAAAAATTTCAAGAAATATCCTTGATTCATGGAAAGTATCAATTGAAACAGACGAACGGTGTGTGCATAAATATTTTCTATGCGTACACCTGCGCAATCAGTCGACATGGAACCTCGCTTGAATTAATTAATAATTCTAAACGCAGGGGCAATTCACCGGGCGGAAATTTTAATTACAAGACTCCCGTGGGCGACAGACTTCCGCGATTCATACGGGACTTGACAAAAGCGCGGAATGCAATTTTCCCTCGCTTTAGGATCGTCGAAATGGAGTCTCAAAATTTCACAGACCACTTCCTTCGATTCCCCAGCGAGTCGGCGCCTCGGTCATATTAATATTAATTCGCAGCTCCCCGATGTGTCATATGCGAGTCGATGGTAGGTGCGTTACGACACACATATCTTTTTAATAACTTCCCCCGCGGGGTAGTACGACGTGGCGACCGTATTGCGTCAAACGTTGACGCGGCGCCGTAAGAAAGTCAAGGTGTAATCGTAAGAGAGTATCATGTCGCGGGTATACGTATCGGACGCCGGCGTAAAGAAATATTCGGGGTTATATTTCAATCCGCCGGAGTACCCACTTTATGTACCTACGTCTCATCCGGCCGGAGACCACGGATGGATAACCGACGGGGCGGTGGGGCGGCGCGGGGAGGGATGGAGGAGGGCGGCGGAGGCGATATTTTATGGGTACCGGCTTTTATTGCGCGAGACTTTTAGGACATCTCTTAAGGGAGGCGTGTTTGTAGTATTATCGGTAATGCGGGACGTCATCTCAGGTATATCATAGGGCTTCGCCGTAGTACAGGTCTTAGGGGCTGTCCGTGCTGCGATGGCTTTGGTATAGGGACTCGGTTACCAACTTTTTATATTCAATTATTCAGTTTCAACAAATTAGACGAGTCCTCTGTGATCTTCGGGGTTTGAGTAAACAAGTTCAAAGTGGCCGAATCCAAAAACCGTGCGTATGCAAAAGTTTAAGAAAAATTGATCTCTTGATATATTAATATTTTAACTTTTAGATACGATGAAACTTGTATCTAACGTACACAGAGTTCTATGAGTGTGTCAATTGTATCATTTTAATAGCATAATTTGAAAATTTTACCACACAATAGGACAAAGTTTAACACTGTATTAGGGATCGAGTGATAAGAAAAATGGAAAATCAATACAATAATTTAATTAATAATTTACTGAGGAGAAGATAGCGACTGTACATGTTCTTGAATATTGCGTTCCATCACAATGCATTATTTCAACAAACTTTCGTCAGAATTGTAATTACTACATTGAGATTGAATATAATATCATCACTTGTTAGTGCGAATACAAACACAACTCAGCCGTCTTCGTCGAGATATCATTTACCTTCCGTAACGAGGGAAAGCAGCAGCGAGTGACGATAGGGCGGACGAAGGGCATAGAACGAGAAAGACAGAAGGAAGAAACAGAATCGAACTCTTTCACTGATGCATTAACCGCAGCCGGTGTAACGGGGTACCATCCCTGGCTAGCGAGCGCGATGGCTGTTCTTCGCCAACTTTGAATCAGATTTTAATTAAACGAAATTGCGAAATGATATTTCACTATCAGCTATAGGCGCCGCACTACGGCTAGTAGTCAGGTGTCCGGGCGAAATTAAGTTTGATTCGCCTTCTTTCCCGGCAGCTGCGGCGGCCGGGCATAATTTCCACTGTAAGTTTGCGTATTGCTGTAGCTGGCGAACTTTCGGATGGAATCGCGAGGTCGCGATGATATCGTGCGGGAGATGATCGACGTCGGAAACGGGAATGATGAGTCTCCTGATAAATACGTCGAGATTCTTTTCTTTTCTCGTTCAACCCTATGTAGCGCGCAGCTGAGACTGCCGCCATTAATTAGAGATCGGGTGACTAAGGGGAGTTGGTAATTAAAAAAGGCTTAACCAAAGAAACTTGCAAATGCGTAAGAGCCTAATGTGACAGAAATGTGAAACACATTTAATAAACTACTCTCTAAAAGTCACTCAGTGCATTATCACTGAACAGTGATGCTGAATTATTCAGTGTTATCTGTGATAATGCACCGTTTTCAGTGACAATCCACTGATTGACTTTTAGAGAATAGACCGTATTAAGCAAATAAAACGACATAGCAGACTCTTTAAATACCACATGAGCAATCTGAGCTGAAGAAAAGAGCAGGGATAATTAACTATTAATACGATAAAGTCATTTCGATAATTGATCTCGATCAACGACAACAATAATGTTGATATAATTTGCAACACTGATTGTGAAACGCTTGTCTGTTTATGTTGGCAAAATTGAAATCCAGTGATTAATTTAAGTTTACCGTCATTCAATTTAAGATTATCGCGGCAGATTAAACGGATTGCTCTTCTTATATAAAGAATGTTTGACGATCGATTTCGCAAGTTGCAGTAGGGCGAGCGGAGTCGTTGAAAACTGCAACGTAGGCAAACAGGTGCCTCGCCCGGTGTTATTTAGCTTGATTCATCATGCCTTCCCGCAGCTGCAGCAACGAAGGCCGCGCAGGCGCTCATCGTGATTCCCGCTGTAACTCCGCGTTTCGAGTTTCCCCTAAAACTTTGCATCAGATACGTGGGAAACGATATAGCGACATATTACACGCGCCATTGAACTATGCGTTATCAGCACGGTTTGCGTTCGAGCGTATCATTTGCAATTCAAGACACCATAAGCGGATTAGTCCTTCCGAAGGCATGTCGTGCTTTCGAAATCTGTTTTACGGGTGTACAGGACGTTTAACATTGTTGAGTTTGATAATAAAGATCAAGCACGGTTAGGAATGATCGTCGATAGTCGAAAATGTCAAATGTTTTCATAGTAATATGCCTAGCCATAAATCGTGGTGTCATACGATCGGAGACGTCGGCGCCGAATACCCTGCGTCGCATCGACAGTCAGCAGCAACGCGGGTCGAGCCGTCACGAAGCAACGGATCGTTAAGCCGATGTCACTCGGGCATTCAGGCGCGATTCAGCATCTCGCGTCTCGCGTGATGCAGCTGCAACCGGCTGCCATAATTTCCATCGCGACACTTCGTTTCGCCTGGCGCACTAATGGCCGTGCACCCGCGCCTCCAGGAGCCGCTGGCACGAGTCGGTGCCAGAGGTGAGGCGACCCTTTAAAAAAACGCAGGAAACGGTTTACGACCCTAAAATGTTTTATTCATGCCGCGCAGGGGCTCCCAACCGTTTCACTAAACGCGCACACCGTCAACGTCGTATCAAACTTCAACTATAAGCCTGGCTGAACTCGAGTTTTCCGAAATGCGCCGGGCATGTGAAACTAAAGGTCGTGGGGCGGGTTTGACCCTCTTGGCGTGTATCTCTCTCACGTTTCGCCTCGATATACCGTACGCGAGCTTCGCGACTACGGCGAATGTATTTTTCTTCTCCCGCCAGTCTCGTTTGCTTACTTAGCCGATAAATGCTCGAGCAGCTTTGTGACGTTTCTCAAGTTTCTCTAGTTTCACGATTTTCACGATTTTCCGTGACCACGGAACTCGCATGTACATGGTTTCGTCGGAAATTTATTTAGTTAACACTTTTTGTAGTTTTACTGTACATACTCCTCTTATTTTCCTTCTTAATGCGGATATGCAATTCCCGTGACCACATGAATAAGCTCGCAGAGACTTGCGTAATTTGCATAAAAGCTCATTTTGTTTCAGCCGAAGCTATTTCATTTATTTAAAATTGGGTTAAAGACACTATCAGTTGCAACGCTTTGAAAAAATCAAGAATACACGCTTACCAATATTGCTCCAATTTATATATTAATCGCGCAAAATAGTAGACGATAGATTTCGAGAGCAAACTGATGCATTTAACGAAATGACTCACGAATTAATTACGTTTTATCGAATAATCTTACCGTCGGATACACTGCAAGCTGTACAGCAACCTCTTTACCTTCTTAACGAGCTACGGGATATAACGATGATTTATACACATACGCGGGACACATTGCCAAGTGCGCCGGGGCTTAACATAATGTGGCGTTGGGGGATTTAAATAATTAGCATAATGAGGTGAGCGAGGGTACGTGGTCGACGTCGCCTCGCGTGCCTCATTCGAAGACGGGCTCAGGGAACGGGAGGTCCCCGTGGCTAAAGGGGACTCCAATTTCAAACCTGAGCGCCGTGGCTGTCGAGGCGGCCTAGAAAGGATGGTCCGAGCCAACCGGCCCTTAGCAACCCCCGTCTCGTATTACTAATTAATTATTCACAAGTTTACTTCGCGTTACACGAAAATTTACGCCGTTCATCTACGGTCGCGTTCCCATTTGTTTTAACCTCGGCGCGTTGATTTTCACTTTAAGCAGATGCTCTTCTTTCCGACGAGTTGGCTCCTCGAGCCTGCCTTTACGAAAGCTCGTAAACGTTTCTCTTTTAAAGAATACTTAGCCTAATACAATTTACCAGTATTCCTACCGATTGTTAATAAGATAACGTGTACTCATTGTGCAATTCGTTTTTTCTGTTTCAGGTAAGCGTGTTTGCATATTCTGGGAAGCGGAGAGTCATCGATTTGACAATGACGCGACGGAAAGTAAGTTAATCATTCTCGAAACTTGTGCGCCGCGCAACACGCTCGATCATGCCCTTCCGGAGGAGGCAAAATTCTTTTTCCGGCTGACAGAACGTCGCGCGCTCTGCACAGTGTCGTGTCCCATCCGATTGGGAGACGCTCGGGCAGGAGACAGCGAAGCTGAAAGTTGCGCCGGCAGTCAGCGAAAGCGAATTCTCCCCCTCTGACGTCGAATATTCCAGCCATGTTCGTTAATTACCGCGAAGTAACATGGCGTGAGTAATAATAGTTTTGCGACTCCCGCGAACGGGCGGCTGAAGGATCGGGGTCGGGGCCAACAATAGCGGAGTTAATTAGCTCCCTTGTCATTTTGTAGGAAATAGGGAAAAACTAGCCAACTATAAATCACTTCGTGCACGCCGGTAAAAAGACCCGAGCGGTCTGGCGTCGCGCTTTCGAGCACGGGTATGCAGAGCAATGAGCTCGCATAGCGGAACTTGCTCGTCGCTCCAACTTCCCATCGAGTCACGGATTTTTCGCTATTTTCGTTACGGAGGGAAGGTATACAGGAGGGGTATTCAAGAGCTTATGCTAAATATTTCAGGGATGTACATCGCGGTGGACGTGTGTTGCTCGAGGATAGGCGTGACGGACGCTGTCTGAAAAAATTTTAACGTTATCTTTATTCCGAACAAAAATTATTACCCCTCGTCCGTATTCATTAATTCTTGATCCTTCTGTTAGACAGCGACTTTCGCGTAATCCGTATATCTGCGGAACCTGAACATTAATCGCCAGCTGTTGGCGCGTTAATGGATCGACGCATTGCCACTTTCGACTCTGCTGTATTAAGAAGGGAAAAAAAAGCGACTTGATGCACCGAGGAAACGTCGTTCTCTTTGTGCGACTTTCTTAATAACGGAAACGAAGCGAGCGCGTGACTGCGGCCTATTCAATACTATGTGCTACGCTCGTCACAAATTACGCGGAATTAGTCATAAACTTCTACCTATCTGGCTTCGCTTGTCACGAGGACATTGGCTTACTTTCGGGTCACGTCGACATGCGCGCGTCCGCTCAATAAAGAACGGACGTTTTCAATTATGACTATCTCTACTGTAATCGTGTTCCATTTATAGCACGGGATACGAATCAGCACGAGTTGTATTCCGAGATGAAGGTATCTGGCGATACATCGCAGATGTTTAAAAGATACTTCGTGGCTGTCTTGAGATTTGTATATAAAATTTAAAGGCAATGGCACAACCCACTTTGCTAGGTGTTTAGGCGTCTATTTCTTTTGCGAAAGACCTATTTTCAGAAAAAGATCTATGTACATTGACGTCTCGAAGATACGTCGTTCAATTATATTTTTCTATGTTCCTACCTCCAATTTAACACGTGCAGTTCAATTTTCTTATCGACAAATGTCGTTTAACTCTTTATTAGAAATACGGGATCCAATTATGCCCGGACTTACGAGCTTCGACGGGTGTTCAAGCCGGCAGCAACGGCATTTGGCACGAACGGCGGCTTCTTCTTCTTCTTTGTCTCGAACTTCGTCGTCGAATGGCAGACCACAGGGAAGTACTTTTCTCGAGGCGTGACGTCATTTATTTCTCTCCGCCGCCGCGAGAGACCGAGTCACCCTCCGACATTCCGGAGAGTCGCGAGAGGGTGTGCCGGATATAACCGTACCATTCCCGGATTAATAACGTTAGCGCCTCTAAAAAGATCTTAACGTTAAGGTTTCGCACGTCGTGACGCAAAGGGATATTCGAGACTCGAGGAAAATTGGGTGGCGCCCTTTTGCTCTTTCTCTCTTTCTCTTTTAGCCTCCTGGAATACCTAATGCCAAGTACGACGGGAGTCTGTTTATCTCTTCTATTAGCGTAAAGTCGAAAATTTCGTGCTCTACGTGCGTTCGCCATCTGATCGAATTACCGAGATACCCGCGTGTCATTCTTTCCAGTTTTACGAAAACTTTTCGTTTCGAACCAAAGTTCGCACTTTCAAACTAATGTTTCGACCACCGCTTTAGTTGAAACCGTTAGTACCGGGGAGAACGAAAAAGGAAGAATACAAAAACAAACGTGCCTGACATAAATTTATTCTACATATTTTCCTCTCAAAATTTTAAAATCTTTACTTCGTCCTCCATTTTTCTTTTATAATTATGGAAAATACTCATTGTTAGGAATAGTACAACTTTTTACAGAGCCAAGACTGAGTGTTTAAATGGGATACAATTTATAATAGCTCGGCTAATGTGCCACTTTGCCAGGGAAGCACAGCAGAGACGTGCAAATGTATGTCGGTACATTTGTTTATCTCGCGCGATCACGGTTTAACCGCTTAGCTCATTCGCAAGGATTATGTAAACGTATCCACGCATGTACCACGCGGGCTGAAAAGTTTCGTTTCCGGTTGCATGACCATTGGCGTTATTGTGCCTCGGGCGGCGCACAAAATTCGGGAGATGAAGCCATTCGACCCACGGAGGTAGCCATTCTCGGATTAATAATGTCCGTCGTCGAACAAAGATTTTACCGCCGACGGTTTTCTCGCGCTCGTCGGCACAAAGGGAGCGGACGGCCTCGTGACTACCCGGGAAAATTGGGTCTGGCCCGTTGGTGCCCACGGCGGGAATATCCGTTGGCCTCGCAGAATACAAAATGACCAGCGTCACCATGACCACTATCACTGCCAACGACACCCACGTCGGATTGTAACGGCTCGAGATAGAGCCGTGTGTTTACCCACTACGGAGAGTCAAAAACCCTTGAGTTTAATAACGTTGCCTTCTTTCTCCCTTTCGCACTCGCTTTTCCTTCTTCCTTCCGTCCTTTTCTCACTATCTCGCCGTGCACGCTCGCGCGCCTGCATGATACGGAAAACGACAAAGAGCAAGGAAAGAGAATAAGAGAGAAAGAGAGAGAGAGAGAGAAAGGAGGGCTGGGCCTCGCACGGAGACTGGAGTACAAGGGTGGAGGTGAGGTATAAATGTTAGGGTACCCTATCCCTTACGGAGGTGGCGAATGCGTGTTATGTGCCTGACATTTAAATATCGTCGACGCCGGAGACTTCAGGGCGGGTTTACTATCGATTGCAATTGCAGATAGGACTGTTAGCCTACCCTCTTCGTTTTCACTCCCTTGTCGCTCGCGTTGCGGGCGACCCTCGCGCGTTCTGTTACTTGAGATCGTGCTCCAAAATTATCCTATTTCGAAAAATGTACGATCATGTTGCCTCGTAATCAAAAACACCGAGCGAAATGGCCTACGCCGGTACGATATGAAAGCTATATTATTTGCTGCTTTAATCTTTTCCTAGCGTGCTTTCGACAATTTAGGTGGAATTAAACATTGCTATGAAGGTTTTCAAAGAAAAACAGGCAACTAGAAAAGGCTTATTTAAGTTTAAGCTTAAAGTATTGTATATATCTAAGTGAATTATTTTTAATGAACACTAAAATTAATATATTATAATGTAGGTCCTTGTAAAGTTAATAGTAATCATTCGATTACCCGATTATTGAGATAACCCGATCACAGAATTAAGGGAAAGAAAATCTAATGCAATCTAGAGTCTAGCGGGAACGAAAAAAGGATTTCTATTGTTGCATAATATGATAGATGTATAGATTCATAAACTATAGCTATATACGAATGTATAGATGTTCTAAAGTACTTTAAGGACTGTACAGACTATCGCATTCACTTTCAGTTCGTAGCTAGCACAAACTTGCTGCCGAGATGTCCCCAAAACTCGCGAGCTTTGTCAAAGACCTATTGTTCTCTGATCTCGAGCTTTAGGATCTCAAGCTTCGAAACATAAATGAAAAGCTTGAGAGACAATAAGATGTCTAAGCCATCTGAGGCGCACGGTGTCTTACGCTTTTACGCGTTATATCTATTTGCATTTTTGATCAAGATCTCGAAAAGTCGCGCTTTCTTGCTACATATAAAATATCAAAAGTGTTTCTGCGAAGAAAAATGTTAAACCCAATTTATGAAAGATTTATATTTCTTCCCAGTTATTTTATATATCGTAGGATAATATTAAAAATGCACTTTCTTGCTTTTGAATAAATCATCACGTACAGAGTAGTAATAAGAGTGAAATTGTCTTAATTTGAAAATATAGGATGAGCAATTTATTACAGCGCTCTTTCTTCTTTTTCTCAATTTTATAAAGAGCAATGTTAAAATTTTTACCTTCAATTCAATATTATTACGCACAAGAACTAGAGGAAATCTAGCGTACAGTGACTTTTTGATAACGTATAAATGATTTATATTTAATTTCATTGGCATATTATTCTGCATGAAGATTTAAACTGCCTTTAATCAATTGCGAGGTTCAAATTAGAAATATCAGACCGTCGAGCATCGGGTGATGGTAATATCGTAATAAGACCAAGTTCACAGATTTACGAGCGCAGAAATAAAAGAATATCCGAACGTTTCTGTAGTGTGCGGCATACCGGATATCGAACATGACGCCAGCAGTAACACGCGACTGGTACGGTACCACCTGCATTGGTACTGAGAGAACGGAACTTTCGGGTAGGAATTGCTTTCCGAAAAGGGGTTGGGCAGGGCCGCGAGAGGGTTTTAGCCATCGAGCCACCCCTTGATCGTCGGTATCGCGAGGCTACCGGCGGAACAACCGGTAATTTCGTCAGCCGAGTGAATTTTGTAAACGGATCTGAAACTCGCTTAACTTTCCAACGGCATCCATCACTTCGTAACACTTTTTCCCAATCTCCCTCCTCCGCCGCCGAGTGATTTGCGCGAATTGCAAGTTGGTATCTCGAGGCAAAGTTTTGATTTCGGACTCGCCAAGCTTCGACTCGTTGAATCGGTCGCGATTAACATCCGTCGATTAAGATAGTATTTCGCCTCTGAACTTTGTATCTCTTTACAAGTATCGTTGATAGATTTCTTTTTCTATTAAAATTACCATATTTTGTCTATTTATCTATCACGCGTAATCTACCTTTGACAACGCGATATAAGACTTAATTTTTGTACGATATTGAGTCACGTTTAGTAGTGGAAAGTTCTTCAATAGGAATATTTTTGTCTTCTTCTCTATCACGTTTATTATTATTTTTTTAAAATAGCATTTAGCATTTAGATAAAAAGACTTTTCAATTATATCTTCACAAAATTGAATGTGGAAAAAGCACGTGTACTTTATCTTTCCTTATTTATCTTTAAGAAATTTCAAGTAAAAGATATTCAAGTTCAACTAATATTACATTTAAAGAGGTGAACATACAGAGTCAGTGTGGAGTAATCAATCTGACATGTTACGTATCTCTTGATGATCGGAATAATTTTCCATTGTACATCAATATAGCATAATGTACGTCACAAAGTGTCTAAAGTGAAGGCCAATTCGTGGCGCAGCACTTTGCACTGGTCTGATCGTGCGTGTATTCGATCGTTAATGCGTCATTAACTGCGGATCAGGCGATCTTTGGCATTGTCCGTCGGTAGAAACAATATGCCGGCTATTAATAGAGTTTCTATTAAGCGCTAGGATAATCCAAATTCTCGGGATAATACTCCGGCCACAATTTCATTTTCCATTAACGCCAGCGTGGAGATCGATTGCTTTGCGATCATCGGCACTATTATTGCCCCGGCGCCAATAATGGAAGGTACATACCATGATGATTAACCGCGTTACGTTCAACTAAATCGGCCCTAATTTGGTGACAATTTTTTTTCACCGGCACGTTCGTTGCACTCTGATGGAAAAGTAATTGTGCGTAGACAAGTGATTGTACGGAAAGAAAAATGTGGCAGCCGTAGCTCGAAATTGTAGCAACTAAATTTCAGTTGTAAAATGTGGACAGCTAATATTTAGTTGTAATACCGTGTCTATATTGTTTTAGGTGCGACAGTAAACCGTTTGCTGTGGTTTAGAAATTCATAGTTATGACAGCAAAATATCTTTAGCAAACTATGATTAGCTACGGTAGCGAAACATTTTTTTTTTCAGTGTGTGGTGTCGATAGAGCGCGACCTAAATGCGTTTCTTCAACGAGATATATTTTTGTGACACCGAGGGGAAAGTGATATCGGATAATATACGAAGCACACAAGCGATGAGACATTAAGTGAAAAAGATTAATTAACTATTATTCGCGGTCGGTTCCCCGCAAAATAAACGGAGCAATGCGGCGAGACTTCGTATCCACCGGGGAGCCATCGTTGATTTTCAAGGCGCGGCAGAATTTTTTTAATTCCCATAATTGCGAGCGATATAGCGCAATCTACCATCGCGCGCGAAGAGAGAGCCGGTTATTGCCGCGTTCATTAGAATATTTCGACGCGGCGCCACCCAGAACCGCGAAGGGGTACCAGCAGCACGGTTCGAGATAGCCAGTTTCCAAAGTTAATAAATCATTCCTGTAATTGCCAGTAATTCCTGTAGTTTCCACCACACACCACTTTCCGCCTCAACTTTTCGTATAACTTGGCGCAACTTCGACGCGAAGATCGGTACGCCGTTTTCATTCCGCCATCGAAGCGAGCTTTAGTGAGACCGGGGGGAGAAGACGAAGGGGGTGTGGGGAAGAAGAAAAAAATATATAACGCGGTCCATTTACGCGGAGGAGTCGACTTATCGACCGACGGCTCAGCCCCCGTATCCTTCTTTATTGCAGTTTACGATCCTGCTTTTCCACGATTCCTATTGCATTATCATGTTTTACCGTCCGGGCTCTATATGTTTCATTTCATATATACGTCATTTGCACAGCGGTTGGTCATAGGATACGTTTCTCGTTAACCTTTGCGCCGAATGGCTCTGAACTTTATCAAATTAACGCGCGCGCCGCATAAAAATTTTATTTATCTCGTTCGTCCGCACAGTACATCTGGAAAAAAAAATCAGGCCGAGATAATTAGAGATAATCTTCCTTCAAACGTTGTACGCGTTCTTATCGCAATTTTTAAACATACCACGTTGGATGTTTAGTTAGAATTTGAAATTTGTTTAATCTTAATGTGCCGGGATTAAGTCGCGCGTAAAAAAGAACCAGTATAAAAGTACAGCAGCGAATCGGTGGTGGGAAGCAACGACGCGACATCAGCATGTCATTCCTCGCGGGTGAGGAATAGCGAGGCATTATTTTTTACCGGGCATTACGCGCGTCCTTCCCGTCGCGTATCCTTCTTGCGGGATTTCGCACGTCGCGACTCGCCCGAAGACGGAATTATTCGATGTAGATTACGGCAGGAGCCACGGAACGGCCACGAACCGTCGTCCAGGGGGATCAAACAGTCCTACATGTTAAATAAATGGATTCCTCTTTCTCTATGCCGCGCCGAGACGGCGGGATAAAGGCACCGGTTAAAGTACCGCGACGCGGCCACCGATCGCATTGCGCGCGCCATTCTCGAGTCTGAAGAAATTTTCAATCAAACGTTTGGAATGCCCGGGGCCATCTACATCGAATGCCACGACGAGGAAATAATGCGTGGCCGCGAGGAGGTGAGGGAATCCTCCGTCTCACCCCTGACGACGGCGACGGTGGTTGCCGGGTCGAGGGCTGGCGCTCGGGCGCGCGTTCTTGAAGGCACCCTCTTATCCGTGACATACCAATAATGGATGCGGGATTAAAGGGCCGCCAGGTTCGCGGATTCGACTCTCGTATACGCAGTGCAGACACATTTGATTTACGAGCTTGCTCGCGTTTCTGGATTCTTTTCCACGTCAGCCGTCCGGGATATAAAGCACGGGATGGGCTCCATTTTTGTTTATTCTGGAATTTTACCAAGGAGAGTTTTGCCCCGCGGAAACGACCGCGCCGACTTCGGGCCCGCTTCCTTTCTTTCTCTCTTTCCCATCCTTTCCTTCGCTTCGCTGCTTCGCTGTTTCCCCTGTTCCCGTCTTATTTCCCTAGACTCGCTACGGAACGATGTGCTCGAATGAATAAAGGACAGCGGTACGTACAAGTTATTCCACCTTTATCGTGTCAAATTTTAACGTTTCTCTGATAAATTTAACGTTTGCTCGATGTGATGGAAAATTTCAGTTTTCTCCTTATGGACATGAAATATTTTGTCAATCAAGCTTTATACATTTTCGGTTAAAATAAAGTTTGAAATGAATTTATCAAAAATCAACACATTCGAAATAGTTTGTTAGGAAATTAATTAACTGTACAGCCACAGTGAGAGAAAAATCAATTCCGAGTTCAGCAAAGAAACTGTCAACAGACGCTTGATGCGCTGGTGATGATACGCTTCATGGATAAACTTCGAGACTGCGATTCAACGGTGGTACTCCAATTCTACTTTTTTTTTCGAATAAAACAAGCCGCGAGACATGGATGGAAAATCTGTTGTCTGTTGTTGCGACTGTTCGTACGATAACTATTGACGAGCGTGACGGGTATTGCTGCCGCGAGGTCGCCGAGTTTTTGGAGAGAATGATTTTTGGCATTCCGACGTCGATTGTTTTCGTTTTGCCGGTTAATGTCGTTATTTTTTTTACACAACAATTAGCTTTAAACATTTACAGCATTTTACAATATGGATTATTCGCACAAAAGAGGCACGTTTTAATTTGCGCGTGAAGCAAATAATACTTTGCGCTTTGATTGAGGAATAAGTATTTTTTTATGAGAATGTTTTATTATATGTTAATTTCGCACGAGTATTTGAATTGACGAGAAAAACGATTTAACGTTCTGTTTCAGAATTATAAAAATTTTTACCAATGGCTTTAAGATTCCATTGTAATATGAGAATTGTTTTTATAAAAGGTTGCAGCGCAGTGCGTGCACACATTTAATTTGTTCTTTAAGAAGATTATTTAGGGCCACGAGATTATATAATGTCAGGACTATTTTTCTGGTTGAATTTACGGTCTTTCAGCTAAATTCATGAAGGCTCTTTCGATATTGCGATATTGCGTGCGATCTTTAGGACTTTCTAGCTATACGACGCGAGTATCCGCATACTGTTCATCCACTTTGAAACTCCACTTGACATTCACTTCCGACATCAAAATTTTACGTATCCGCAGCTACGGCGGCACGGTAGAAGTCTCCAGATACTATCCTTCGTCGTATCTTTCGTGGACGAAATTTATTAACGCGACGACGACGGTCGACTTTTAAACCGATCCTGCCGGTTTATAGCTTCACGGCAACGTCCGACAGTTGCACTAATAATAAACTTGATGAAACGTATGCATGCAGTGATCAATTGGCATTAATATTGTATTTGACATCTTCGATTGAAAATTTAATAATCGCCCGTAACATAAATTGTATCGATTGAAAATGAAAAAATTAATTACAATCTCTCGTCGACTGCTATCAATTCTTGTTAATTTTCAGTAAATTTAATGTCGCTATATATGAGATATTATTAATATGAATCTTTTTCTGTATTAACGAAAAATATAACTCGCTATTTTTACATGTGGATTACAGCATTAATGTATGTGTGTTTTATAAAAGAGAGGTACAACGCTTCGCTATAACGGTAATTTGCATAAACGGCATAAAATCCCGCTCGAATAACTCGACCTATAATCACAGTCCTTTTTACGCCGATATTTCGATGCTTCATCATCACTATCTCTCTCCGCAATGTACTCTGTCATTGTACCGCAAAATCCGCGCGAAGTAACACAATTATTGCACACCGCCACCGGGGTCATCTATCAACGAACATTTTCGTCGCGTCGCGTCGCGTCGCGTCGCAGCGCCGGCTGCGTCGCCGGAATAATTGGGACATGCATACCGTGCAACTGTTCTGCGCGAGATAATTGCGTTCTGCGAAAATTCGGATACATCAATCCACGAATGACCGGCTGCCCTAAATGTACTTGCTCCAAAAAGATGATAAGGAAAAATAAAGAGAGAGAAAGAGAGAGAGAGAGGAGAGGAGGTCTCCACGAAGGCGACCGACTTTTCAACCGTGGCGGGCCACGGGTTTATACGACAACGCCCGTTTTCTGCGTAAGGCAAAGGGTTTTGGTAGGGCGGGGGCGAACCAGCGTGGTGGTTTCGGAGTGGAACGTCGATGCGCGCGAGAGGATGGCGGGAGGAATTGAGAGGGCGAAGTGCGGTAACCCGGTTGGACGTAGTCCAGGCATTCTGGAATCCCGACGGGTCTCTCTCGGCCAGCTGATCGACTGACCGGCCACCGTCAGACGGACGGATGGATGGAAGGGCAGGAGACGTCGGGGATGGGGGGGCTCCCGTCCGAGCGGCGCCGCGACGCTCCCCGGCTGCTCGATGTTCTCCAGTTAGGAGAGAGCGAGGGAAAAGGGTTGCGTCGCTGACTCTGTCTCACTCGATCTCTCTCTCTCTCTCTTTCTCTCTCTCTTTCTCTTTCTCTTGCACCGCGCACCCGCTCGTAAAATCGAATTATTAGTTACCACCACGCAGGCACAATTCACGAAAACATCTCGTTAAATCACACCCCCGCCCGTGACCCCTTCGGCTGTGCGTTCTCGCTTAAGCTTGATGCTCGCTTCCGTCACGCTTGAAAACAGGGAAATCACTTCACGTCACGCCGCGCCGTTTCTTTTTTCCTCTCTATATTCTGTTACGCTTTCCCCATTTGTTCTCTTCTTTTTAGGTTTGAAATTTCTGAATTTAATTTACCTTCCGTACCATTGTCTCGATTTATCTGTGATACGAATCGAAATGTTTCTTCCATTCGAGGAACGAATTGCATTGTCTTTTATTCTGATGAGGAAAATTAATTGTTGTTTTCTTTTTAGGCTTAAAACATTTCACCTCATTGTTCAATTATTTCTTAGGAAATGTTTGTTGAATTTTTTAAAATGACAGATATTGTCCTTTGATTGTTATTTTAGATAATTAATTGTTATTTCAATTATTGAAGAATGGCAATTTTTTTCTAACGATATATACTTTTTATTTAACTCGAACTATTTCACGTATGTGGTTCTCCGAATGTACCTACAACTCATTCGTCTCATTTTCCCGAAACTCGCAACTATTAAAGCCGTAGAAACTATCTCGCATTGTTAACTTCTAGTCAGCAGAAGTAATTTTGCCTTAATTTAGCAGCCCCGACCTGCATTGCGGGGCATAATTTACCTTCTTGGCGGAGAATCATCCCCTTAAGACGATATTTGTTGCGAGGCGACGTCGAGCAGGGATTCGCGAGGAAACTCGTAAGGAGGGCCGGCGTTGCGGAAATCTTTCCCTTCGGACATTAAGAACGCTCAGGGTCGCGTATCTCACCGCAGAACAAACAGGGCTCTCGTTATGTTCTGCGGGGCTTGTGTAGTGTTCAGCAAACATTCGATGGAAGGTCAACGATACTCTCGACGACAGTCCATCGAGCTCGTGTCCAATAGGCGGACTTGGGTGTGTCCCCGTGCGACACACGGGGCTCATAATGACAACGAAAAGGCCGGTCCTCGTGAAAGTTTTCTCCGGTTAAACGAGATTAAATGACATAATTCGTCCGGGACTCGCCGGGAGTACTTCTCGCATACGTCCAAGTGACCTCGAGAGCGAAATCTCGAAAGAGAAAGAGCGAGCGAGCAAGAGAGGGAGAGAGAGCTCTCGGACATTAAGCTAGTTATGGTTCTGACCTCGGGAAAGCCGCCGATCGTTGTATTTTTGGCAATGGAGCCCTACATGGTCGAGTGATTAATACGAGTTTCCACTTACATACATCGTAAACATTGCGGTATAATTATTGCATATTCCATTACGGCTTGCGTTAGCGATGTAGCTCTGAAGGCAAACAGCGGATGTGTATTGGCGTCGAGTCAGTTTGAAATGTCTTGCGCGTACGTGCTGGGTTAAATTGACATGTGTTTTCCGTCTTGCTTGTCATGCATTTTTCACGATTGATCATCGAAACGTGAAATTGGATGCAATAATACTTGCAGTAGTCCCGCAGCGATTCTTTTCGATTTGTGTCAACCTCTCCTTCACTTTGTCTTTATTCCATGCATTCTTAATATTGGCTCGGGCGAAGGTGCCTTGCGATTTGGTCGTAGCTTTAACAGTGAGGGTGCGGATATCTACTTATACAGGGTGGGCCATTTTAATTTATACAGTCGATTTTTTAAAAAACTAAAAGAGATATGAAAA
>NW_011967227.1:1583274-1599637 GCF_000949405.1 Vollenhovia emeryi | reverse complement strand
CCTATGGTACCATCTTATGTCCCCCTCGAAACCATACAACTTTTGTCCGAAACATTTTTTCATATCTCTTTTAGTTTTTTAAAAAATCGACTGTATAAATTAAAATGGCCCACCCTGTATACAAGTAAAGTGAGGATCTTCGGATTCGCGTGCGATTTCTGAATGACCGTAATTTTTATCTAAGACCAAAGTACCTAATTTTGGAAACTAACGAGTGCAGAGTTATGTTGAAACTGAAGTCTTCTATTCACGCGTGAATCGGGGGAGGATTAGTAACTTGGGCTACTTGCCAAAGAACTCTCATTATCAAGCCATATGTGATAGCGCGCGATGCACGAAGCGTATTTTCTTCTTTCTCCTCGAGATCGAATTACGTGTCTCGAATCTTCTTGGAGAGTAGAACTGATTACACTTGCGAGTTCATTTTTCGCAGGGCTCTCCGCGGCTTAGGTGGGGGTGTCGATGCTTCTTGAAGATCCAATCGCGGGCCAGTGGTGTATAGCTCGGTCAAGGTAGACATAAGAGGGGGGTCTTCGTGATCGGTCCACGATTTCACGCGCGCCATGCTCCGTTGATTTTCAATCTCGATGAACGAAACTAGCACGCGAAGCAAGTACCCCGATAACACACGCGGTAAATACAGAAATGCAGTGCTCGAAAGTGTCGAATGAACCGTACAGGGGTGTAGGGGGTTGGCGAGCGGTGGCTCGATGCGATGTTGGAGTTGGTTCGGAGAGTAGTAGGAGAGAGAACGCCTTTTCGCTAAAGGGGTGATCAGAAGAAGCGGCATGAGAAGTTCGCAGATGGCGAGGCAGACGGGTGCGAGAGCCGCTGGTGAACGACGAGACGAGTATCGCGCGACCGATCGCGCAGATTGAGATGGACAAGAGAGGAGATAGAAGCGAGGAGATGGGACGGAATAGAAAAGTTAGGCCGAGAAAAAGAAAGGCCGAAGGAAAGGGGGGGTGACGAGGGCGTGAAGGAGGTGCGGCACACGATCGGCTTCAGATAACTTGAGGGTGGAAGGAGACCGGGGGAAGTTCTGAAAAATCTTTTCCGACGCCTGTTTCCGTCCACGACTCGCCGTAGGCCGCGGCTCCTCTTCGCCGTCGGGCCTCTCGTTCGGGTATCGAGGGCGAAAGGAGGTACCGAATGCTCGAAAGACGGCGTGGTTGTGCGGCACGGTGTGTGTCCGATGCTATCTGTGGTTGCCATGGGGATGCTATTGATTGGCCGACGCGCCGACAGACGTCACGGGCGTCGCGGCGCCACTCCGACTATTGCCCACCGCCCGCGCCCCTCGGGCCCCGCGAGCCGACCGCCGCCCCCTGCTGTCCCTCGCTCTCTCGGTGCCACCCTCATTCGCTTCGGCAACGTGCTCGCACACGATGCAGTTCCGCCTGCACGTACGTCCCCGCGCCGACACACGGGCACGCGAATCCGCACGAGTGTGGCGCATACACGCACGCACACCCACACACGTGTATGTTTGCCTAACTACCCTCGTATCCCGTTTGATAACCCGAACTCCTGTGTCGTACAGAGGCGACTCCCTTTAATCGTCCTCCCTGGAAATGCTATTGGGCGAAACTTCTTAGTATATGCCTCGCTCGACGCAGGTGACTACGCGAATCGCTCGCATGTACGTGATGCATGGCTCGCACACCGGGTGGGCTTTTAGAGGGTGGGTGGGCATCAGCTGGTGCGCCGATGTCGGTGACTTTCGTTCGCGGCTATTAACGATCGTGCCTCACCTGGAGGACAATTTGCGGGGCCGTGTCGTCCGTCGCGCAACGACCTCGGACGACATTGTCGCGGGATAATGAAAAGGGGTTGCCCGGAGCGGCGATGTGCGGGCGCGTAAACGAGCGGCGGGCAAGAGCGCGTGTCTACTACTTATAGAGGGAAAACCGCCAGCGCGACGACTTCCGCGACCCGGAGCAGCCGTCCTGGCGCCCGGTCGGTCGTATAAAACGCCGGAGGGCTTCCCCAGGCGTTCGCGGTTGCACGCGAATTCCGAGGAACGGAAACGCCCGGCGATGGGAAAGAGGAGAGGCGGCGATAGGACAGTTAGGCGTGCGCGACCGACCGACCGATCCGGGGGACGGCAGACGTCGTTGTGTCTTGGCGATTGCATCGGTTTGACTGGACGATTAATCGCGATCTCCGAGTCTTTCCTAGTTATTTACTGGCTGAATTATATCGGAACGAAGCATCTAGTGCAAACGATTAGATATGTAAACTGCAATTGTGTCTAAAAGGAGTAACTTGACGCAACCATTTTCTTTTGTCATTCAGCAAATATCTTGAAAAGACACCGAGTGAAATAGAGGAATTCTTATCCTTCTAATCCGTAGGACATTAATTTGTTTAATGCGATTGTAATCTTTTTACAATACTTACATTTGCTGTAAAAATGTTTGAGCTATATGAGGCATTCTAAATTTCTTTAAGAATTTAACAGAGTTTAAGAACATAGCGAAGAGGAAATGTATTATTACAATTTCTTTCACCCAGTTTTAGCAAGTAAAGTCAACTTAAATCACGACATAACAATTAAAGAGAAGATTATATCTTGTTAAAATTCATAGTCTTGCTTGTAATTCTTGTTACCATTGTTTTAATTTCGCCATTAATAATTTTAATCGCAATATTGACGTTTCTTTCGTGAGGCGGTTACTCGGCGTGAAACACACATTATATCTGTCTCTTCCAGTTCGTGTTCTATTAAGAGCAAGCGTGTCAGGTGTTGAGTTACAGCCACGGTGTCGCAAAGCCAGATGCAATTACCAAGACGTGGCAACGTGGATGATCGGTTACATCGTGGATGCGATTGGAATATCAATCACGAATATGAGTTTCGCAATTTTGGGATGCTGCTCACGTTACCGCCCTTGCAGCAAAAAGATAACGTCAACATGGGCGAAGGCAGTCGAAGGCAATGCAACGCCGCGATTTATCGGCGCCGTAAGATTGTTTTTATTACTTTCGGTCCTCCACCTGTCTTCTTATCGCCAGTGCGGTCGAGTATTAAAAATATTTAAACTAAAGAATTGTTTCCTTTTGTTTTGCGAGATTACTCTTTGACAAGCTTAATTTCGCCAAAGATTTCGGATATTATAAGAACCATATCGCACACGATTGTAACACGATTCAATGATCGATTTCAGTCACGTTGTAATAGCGTATTTCGAATTTATGGAATAACTCTAAAAAGACGACTTGAACAGGTTTTATTGCGTTCCAATGTTATTTGAAAAATAATTCCGTAGGCACGGAGGTATTTTGTCGAGTACTCAGATATTCTTCGGGAATGAGACGGTTAATATCGTCGTAAGTTTGAGACGTCTTACTTCTGTTGTCCTATCCTCCTGGGTTTGCAAGTAGATAGATTACAGGCGGCAGGTACTTGGGTATGCGGGAGAACCGCCCGCCTAATGTAATGATTATTAATTGCTGCGGTGACGATATGCAGTGCACGCAAGCGCGGCGGTTGCACCTGCACCGGTTTTATTAGCGTCGGCAATTCGGTAGCTTCTCCAACTAATATACATACATCTCGGTATGCACGGATAATAATCGTTGTTTCGAAGTTGGCTCACACACCGCGCGGACGAGCCCCGCGCCGCGCCGGCTTGCCGACTAAATGCGTCGTGCTTTACTCTACTTGCCCTAACTGCGGATGTCGTTGTCGTTGGAGTGAATGTCATCGCTCGTAATATTATTCGAGGTTTGAGAACCGCGCTTATACACCTGTCTTAGCTATGGCGTGCTATTAAGCAGGTCGCGACGGCAGTTAAGATTTAGTTTGATTTAACCTTTCGGTGACGAGTCTCTTTGCTCACAATCAGTGTGTCTTATCGATAACTCACGTCAATCAAATTTCTCTCACAGGTATTGGAATTTGTTACGAATCACTTGTAAACGGCTTTTTATTAATTTATTTTTAATATCGATTTAACAATATTGGTTGAAGAAACTTAAGACTTTGTATCTACATCAATTTAGCATTTGATGATCAGCTTTAATTTACTCCAACAATTGTAACTTCTTCATTTAAAATTGAAATTAATTACAATTGCAAATTTCCTTATAAGACAGTATAATATATAAGATCTATGTTAATACATTTTCTTGATTATTATCTTAGCGGCCACGTATCACTTATTATAATGAAAATTTCTTTACAAGAGAGTATATATGACAGTCAATAATAAGGAACAGCATTATGTGACAGTCATATGGCACTTAACAAATTTATGACATGGAACTAGTATTTAAAATTATTACCTCATCGGTTAAGGGAAAATACCTGGCGCTTAATAAACTAGTGACTATCATATCGGCGTACTCTTGAGACAAGTGCTATCTAAGGATCATTAGTCATCTCGAAACTTTGCTATGGAAAAGATCAAGTACCGCCGATAATGTTTTGCGTAAGTTTGTCCGCTAGACGCAAAATCTTGTGATACATTGCTATCATTAATGTGTCAATTTATCATTTTTGGAACTATGTTTAGTTGAGAGAATCAAGTTGCCTCTTTGTCTCGACCTCTCTCCTGTGTTTTTCTCCCTCTCTCCAGCTCTCTACATATTTCACCGTGAAAGCTTCAATCGGTCGATCGCACTGAACTAACGTTAAAAATAAAATTCGACGGCGATGCCTTTAAATTGTAACGTGATGATCGTTTAATTTTTGTCGTTAGCCCTTCGTTATTTTCCGCTCGGTCTCTTCGCGGTCTCTCATTTTTGTAAGATAAAGTAAAAAGATTGGAACTGACAGGCGAGAGAACACGGAAAGGGAACGAAACTAATTGCGGTGCCGCGCAGCCTGCTAGTTCCGCTATAACGATGACGCCATCTCGCTCGAATCCCGATACGTCTTGACGTATTTTCGATAGTACGAAAACTTTCGTTCGCCAGATTATAACGAAGGCACTGCCGGCCTCGGTAGAGATGGCCCATTCTTGACGGGCATTTCCGAGCATACTCGTGGAGAATTTTCAATTTTAATAGTCCATCTTGCAAAAACTTGTGTTGAGTATTAATGAAGATTGTAATAAACGGTAATAATAATCTGTGACAAAGTACGACAATGTGGACGGGTGAAAACTTATTAGTAATTTTTTTTAATTACATATTAAGGTACATTAATTAAAACCGACGTTTCATTCTTCAATCGGATGATACGTCGTGGGAAAAGCAACAGCTATTAAAGAAACCTTGAAAAATACAATAGTAATCTATCACACACACTTTTCTAGGAACATTTAAATCTCTTAAAAAAAATGTAAAGAAATCGGGGACGTTTTTCTTGAAAATATTGAAAATCAGTGTGCATTTTGAGCGAGTTAACGTAACGCCATCGAGATCGGTTTTATTCACGTGAGACTCGACGTTAGATGTAAGCCCCACAAAAAGAAACGGACGGGTTTGTTGTTAGCAAATACAATAGCAGGTATACGCGATATACGAAGGCACGAAGGCAATCCGATTTACGTGCAGGCAAATGCAACATCGCGACATGTTGCGTTCGCTGTTTCGATACGCCGATCGGCATGATTTTATTGTCCGCCCTAGTGACTGCACGCCGAGAGTTATCCTTTCCCTTCTCTATCCTGCTCCCTTCTCGTCGCTCCCCCTTGGCTTCCTATTTCTTTCTTTTTTTCTGTTATTTGTACACCAAACCGAGCCGAGTTGTTGCAGTGCTACGGCAACGACGACGGCGGCGGCGGCGTTGGTGGCAGCGGCAGTAGCGGCAGCAGAAAATCTCAAATAAATCCTTTCGTAATCCCGCATCGCTCCTTTCAGCCAGTCCGGATTTCCACTACCTCGCTTTTATGCCACCTCCGCACCCTCCCAAAACTCCTTCCCCCTTTCTCCTCCGTCTCCCTGCCCCGTCCTGTCAGGAGAGATTCTACAATTCTACTAGTCGCTATCTGTCTCCTTCCCGCTTTCCCCGTCTGACATTACCCTATTTTCGCCATTTTTCCCCCTCTTATCCTTTCCTCTCGATCCCCGGTTGCGCCTTTGCTAGCTCGCTGGCTTGGCCTCCTCTCGCTTTCCCGTTTATTTCCTGTTCATGTATTCCGTTCGCGTAATTTCGCTAGTTCTCCTCGTTTTGATTTCGAGCTCAAGTCGGCGCGCGGCGTGCCCCGATCGCGTTTGTTTCGTTTGCTTTTCCTGCGCGACCCTCAATAGTGACTTGCCCGCCATTCATGCGTGCCGTCATTACGATATCTGGCGCCGCAAACTGCAACTGAAATGGGGTCCGCCCGGTTTTGAAACTACGTTCGTCACAGTCGGGGAGCGCCAACCGGAATTGGCCGTCATGCTGCGGGGAACGAGACAAAGAGATTTATTGAAACAGCACGAACAAAGAGATTTTTTAAGCTATTTGTCTTCCTTTCTTTTTTCGCGAAATCGAGAGCGATCACCTCCATTCAATCACGCGCGATCGTCCATGTGTGCGTGCGTTTTCTGCTTTCCCTTTGGTATATTTATCGCGCTATTATTGCATCATCGAACGCGTTTTCGCTCGGCTCGGATCACCGCCCGTTTGAGTTATGTCACGTGACGCTTCGGCTTCTTATCGCCATAAAGGAGCGCCCGTTTCGTAAGTATGAAAAAATGCGCGATTTTTTTTCCCGTCGAAGGAGGAGGTTGTCTCTACTCTTGCGCCGTGTTACTTTTATCCGGCTTACGTTAAGTCACTTCTTTATGCTAGTCCTTATTCGGGGATTATATCGTGACCGGATGAATGCGATATAATATCGGCGAAGAAATGCTATAAACGAGTTCGCAAAATATTTTTCAAAGTGTTTCTTCTTATAGAACGCACCTAAAAATTCATTCTTTAAGTGAAATTTTAGACAATCTCATATATTACAATACTTATGTTAGTAATTGTAATTAATTCAATTGTTGCTGCCAGTAATCTGATATATTTGGTGTGCGAATATAAACTTTTCCGATGAAAACTTATCGTACGTCGATCGAACATATAAATATCATAGTTAATTCGCATTAAAAAAATGTTAAATACCCAATGAATATTCAGACTAAAAAATTGGTTATTTAATCCTCCGTTAGTCGCAATATTGAACAGATTCGGGCTACAATTTCAGTTTATCCGTGCTGACACTTGTCAATTTCTTTTTTACGTTTTTAAGTATTTTAGTACCTGGTCCATTAGCCAAGAACGTTAATGAAAGAAAAATTTCATGAAGCGAAAGAAAATAAAGCGATGTATCTGTGAGATATTATACATTGCGGCCATTCATAGGTGGAAAATAGAGCGACTAACGGAGAAATAATTAAAAAACCAACATGATTATTAAGTAATTCTTAAACATCATGATTGGACTGAGGGGTGCAAAGACTGTCGATCCAGGTAGACATTAAGGGTGTACGACGAAGCTCGCTGTCTCGTGACAGCCGTCGGAAACACAGGCGAATAATTTCGATCCCAGTTGTACGTTCGATTAGGCCGTTCGGTCCAGACCCGTGTCACTTGACCCCTCGTTAATTGCCCGATCAGATCGGGGAGTTAATGCGAGCTGCTAAATTATTTACTTCGGGCGGCTTTATCGTTTCCAAGGTAACGATTTGGTGAGTTGGCCATTGTCGTGATTACGTATGCAGCGACTCTTTGACGTGATACGGTTGGGCGGTGTGCAATGTGCAAGAAGCGTGTGTTATCGCGTGCAAGCCGATAACGCGAATTCAAGGGAGAGCATCATTCGCGCGTATTCAGGTTACGAATACGCTCTTGCGGAATAATTGCTATTCTAAAACAAATTGTTCCGAGGAAATTAACAACGGGCGCTAATTTTAGTTACGTCGATAAAATAACTCGAGTATCGGATCGAATTTAGATTGTCCGCAATTAGCTTTGATTCTGGAAAATGTATGACAAACTTATTTTTTGCAACGGAACAACGTGAAATTCATTTCAATCGTGAAGATGCCTGAACAGCTGAGAATATAAATAAAATATAAAAATACCTACGAGTGGTAAAGCCGTTTGTACGTAATAATTTAATGCACATCTCTACCGCCTATATTATTTTCGGGGAACTTATCGACTAACAAGTTGCTAACCGCCCGACGTTGGCATGATCGACGGGCACGTAGCGGAAAGTTCACGTTCGCCGTCTGGCTCGACGACGATAACAAATTCATTTCGAAGCCGCCGTAAACGATCCCCCGTTGAGCTATCCGCGAAAGTGCGCCCGAAGCTTTCGTAATTTATTAAAACGTCGCAGACACGAAAATTCGAACGAGCCTTCTGCCTTCTCGAGCCTTCCCCGCCCCGCTCGCTCCGCCTTCGCCGCAGCCCCGGCGCGGATGTCTAACTCCTTCCTCCGGCTCTTTCGGGGTCGCTGTAAAATTTTCAGTGGATCCCGCGCAAGCGGGAAGTGTACCTGGGTGGTTACGATGGACCCACGTCCACCATTTACACACGTTTCCTCGTGTGTAGTTGGCGCGTAAAACGATCGTGAGGGCGGGCGCGCAGGGAGGGGCTGCCGGGGATGGCTCGGCGCGTGGAATAAGAATCCAAAAAGACGAAGGTGAGGAAGACGACGAAACGGCTCCCCGGGGCTTTCCCCAATCAGCCGGCGCCGGGGCCGAGCTCCGCCGTTGCCGCGGCTAAAATGCAGTCTCTCGCCCCCTCTCGCCCCCGGTTTTCAGCGGTATTTTCTCACCTAGGGCCATCGCGGGGCGAATACGCGCGAACTCGCTAATGCCTGGCACTAGCGTTGCCGCGAAGCATCGCAGTTGCCCGGCGCACCCGGGGCAACTTTTATACGCTCGTATGGATTCCATTAGTAATCTTTATGCGATCTGTTAACGCGCGCCGTGCGGGAGGTCGGAGAAGAGTCCTTGGAGGATTTCTTTATTCTTCCGCTTCCAGCTCGCGTCATTTTTACAGCGGAGCGCACCGAGCTGAGTCCGCACTCGCCTCGCGCGCGTCGTTACGTTTATATCGTTGTGAGAATTTCGGAGATTAGAAACGTCGATACGATCGCCGAGTACATTTTGCAAGCGACATTTACCCGCAAGACCATGGAGACGTAGTTCTAGAAGCACATACTATTTGGGGTCAACTTTTCCTCAGCTAGAGAATTTCATACGAAGCCGTCTTTTGTTGCAACGAATTATCTAATTCTTTGAATAATAACACAGGATGGGGCATAAACACCTGACGGTTTTTGGAATAATTTGGATACTGTGTGCTTGGTCAAATAAAAAAAAGTTGAGTAGTCTTTAATATTTATTGTGAAAGATCTATAAATAAACAAAATTTCAATTTTCTTTGGAAAAATTCGTTATTGACCAAGTTTTTTAAGATTATTTCTTAAAGGGTTAAAAAGAGCTAGGTATTACGCGCGCCATTTAGCTTTAATTAACATTCGTCATCTTCTTCCCACTTAACATTTTCTTCACGCAGCGCGGGAGACGTGATCTGTCGGTGCCAAACTGTCAAAATGTACACGATCTCCGCGCTGACAGTCGCTCTCGAGGCGAAAGAACTAATCGACATTGCGGAAGAGTGTTAATGAAATCTCTTACATGCCTTTCCTAAAAGGGGAAATACGTATTCAGATCAGTGCGATCCGGTACACGTGCGTCATAATGACATTACTAATAACGCCAACACCTTTCTCAAGTTCCGCTATCGCTGCGATGTTGCGAAATAAAACTGCGCGCGAAGTATGGTATCCGGTTGCCGTGCAACTTCTGCATACCCGCTTTAAGCGATTCTGTTAGTAACCTTTATACCTCCGGGAAAAGAAGGAAAATCCTTCGAGAATTTTTCCTCGAACGGCTTACCTCTCGACTTTCAAACGAGACCGTTCCGCTATCTTATGCATAGTGGTACCGAATAAAGTCATGGCAAAATAACGAAATAGTAGGTAGAAGTTAATGTCGATGCTTAACGAAAGAAAATGTTATTCTACTTTTGCATCTAAACAAGCCTTGTTTGCAACAAACATCATATTATAACATTTTATAGCGTACTAATACGTCTGATTGTGTTTTCTGTTGCAGGTAAGCGCGCGCATTCATCAATTAAGTGCGTAAGTGACAATTAATGTAGGGTGACGGAAACAACGCGAAGTAAGTACAACATCGAATAAATGGTATTATTAAATGCTAAATATGCACGCCGTAAATAAATAAATATTGTAGCAAAGTATCAACCGGTAACTGGGCGATATTCCGCGTATCATTCCCCATCAATTAGTAATTAGATACTTGGTCATTCGCTTCCCCCCCGTGTGCACATATATTTGATGAAGCCAGGCACATGGCATGTTCTAATGAGTGCTGTTGGTATCAACGATTCCATAATTGCACCGAATTACATTGCCTCGCCGGTCGAATATACAGTTAATGTTTGGCAAACGTACGTGAAGTTAATCTACGGAACGCCTAATAACTGATCAAATCTATTTGCTCCAATGGAAACACAAATCGATAACGAATCCACGATCAAACGGCTATGAATTTCTGTTGTTCAAGTGTTACCGAGTATCGCGGTTTACTTTCATTTTAATAATTGAGATATCGATTGCGTATGTTTAACTGTATTCTAGGACGTTGTTCTTTTATATACAAATTTGCAAATCTCTTTGTGTCTCTCCGCGCGTGCGTGTATCCCGAGTATTTTGTCTTTGAGGAACCTTCGAGCTTCGATAAATCATCGTCAATCGGTTTGCTGGTGGTAAATACTCTTCCAGTGCGCCGTCACGATTTCCGGCGATTCCATCTACCGCAGCCGAAGCCGAGGCGGTTAATTAATACACCTTTCACTCAACATCAATAACCGATAACTTTCAATACGGCAATATCAATCGGCGACTTGGTCCGATACGGGACAGAGACAATCTTGGCGTATCTAACACAAGACGCCGCTGCACCGTAGATCCCCGGACGCGGAGCCTAATATCGATCAGCATCGATCTTAAGTATTCCAATAACGACGTTTGATTTAGGACCAGCCGGGTCGCGGCCAATTACCTCCTGATTCCGGTCTGAGACGATTCGAGACAGTCTGACGACGCTATGCGCAATTAGGCGACGGGATCAATTTGACGGCGAAGGGTCGACGGATCGAGCGATCGCGAACTTTGTGTCGATCATTGATTCGCCCGATGTCGCGGCCAAAACCCCCCTTGAATCAGCGAAGCATTCGCGTTACTTACGGTTGCGCAAACACGAGAAGGTTGACAAACGTTACACACGGTTAGAGGAGATATTGCCGCGCAATTGACCCTATATCCCTCCGGCGTTAGTATGATATTAGATTAGATTTCGGCAAATTGTCCCCTAGAATTACGCGGACGCATGAGGGAGTCGCGCCGTTGTTTACTAGGCGTCAGTTCGGAATTTCAGTGAGATTGTTACACCGGATGCAACTCGGCGAATGTAGCGTGACGCTGTTGGCTGTTGATACATTCGTATGATATTTGGACGGCGTGGCGCCAGAGATATTGCAATTTGAATTGTTAAACATGTTTGATCGCGATATCCCATTTTGCGATTGTTTTGAAATAATTTTTACATCGATGGGAAAACAATTTGCAGCTTCAATTGTGAAATATGTTTAATCTTTGAATATTATTTAATGAGTACATAAGTGCCGGAATCCTATTGTTGATTCTACCGTAGAATGCAATCCTATTGTTGACTCCAACATTTATACGCGCGCTGTTTGCGCGCAGTACATATTTTGATGATAATTACAAAATGTTTGATATTAAATTATCTCATTAACGCGTTATTGCGGACGATATTCCTGTAAAAATTACCACGTCTGACATATGTAAAAGATCGTTGTAATTACGGTTTTCTACGTAAATGCTTTATATATGCGATTGTCGGGATGAAATTCGTACGGCGTGGCCGCGAGTAGTCTTTTCGTTTTTCATCGTACAAATAGCAGCGAACATTACGCCACAATAATTACGTATTGTCATCTAATTGGCTCGATATCCCCGGTATTACGGCGGGCGCAATATTAGATTAGATTCCGCCAAATTGTACGTGGAGCAGTGGAAAATTACACAGCTAGATTAGAGGGACCGAGAGCTTTATTTGTCTGGTATCGTGATGTATGCTGCGAAGATGCGCTTCGTTAAGTTCGTTAGAAATTGATGAATCGAGAATTGCGAATATGCGAGTTTTATCTCTTACGGCTGTGGATGCTGGCTCAAGATCTGACTTTAAGGAAAGTGTATTAAACGATTGATTCGGATTAGGATACCTGGCATAACGAGACACTTGTGTATGAACTTTTTACGACGGCGTTATATATTAGAACACTCAATTTGATGAAAATTTCGTTCACCTATCGATTAACTTACCCGCGAGTTTTCCGACTACCAATGTCCCGTGTAACCACTGGCTGAATTTTTACGAATCGGTCGACGTTTTTCGAAATTACGGTGCTCGCGCGCCGAGGGAAAATCGTATAACTTCCTAATAAAGTATTTAGCCGCCGTATGGAAGCGCAGCGAGGATGGTTATACGAACGAAGCGAAGGAGGCGGCGGCGGTGGCGGCGGGTTTAGAACGTGGAGGAGATGCAGGAGTGCTGGTACGGCGGGAGTTTCAGTTTCCGGGTGATCTGTAGCTCCCTCGTCGTGAGAATCGATGCCGCCAGCCGCCCAATAACCATACATCGTACGACTATCACACCCCTGGGGTATATACCCGCGCACCGTATCCTCCTCTTTCCTTCGCCCTCGCGCTTTCTATCTTTCTCTCTCTTTCTCTGCCTCTCTCCCTCTTCCACGTACGCACGCGTGCCCTCCTGCGCCCTTCTCTCTTCTGCCGACCTTCTTCATCACTACTTGCCTTATTACAAATAGCCAGGCGTACCTACCCCGCTTCGCGCTTGAGAAAAATTGCCCGGGATTTGAATTATGGCGCGCTTACTCCCCTCTCCTCGCGCGCGGCTCGAATTACTATTCGTTATTTCTCCGGTCGAGATTCAAATTATCCTAGGAGGTGCGAATTGTTATTTATTGGTCGTTTGTATCGAATATATTCAGGCCGTTGTTTCTTCCGCAATTTTAAACGCTGTCTCGAATTGTGCGGCTCTCGTATTTTTTCTTCTTTTCTACCTCTTTCTTCCAATCTTCGCGTGGCTCTCTTGAAATTTTTATACGCAATCTTCTGGCCGCTACAGTTTCATCTATTTGTACGTCTTTGTTCCGTGCGTTTTGTTGGTTTTAGGAAAAACCGTTGTTGGTAACAACTTAGTAGTTCGTTACCTCTCGGTTACCATGTGCACGTCCTCGATTTGCCCTCGTCACGACATCACAACACGCTACTCGTATCGTAAATATCTCCTATTGCTGTTGACTGTGGTACACTGCGCAACCCGATCTTCATCTTCACTTGAATTTCAGAGTAGCGCGTGTAATTGGAATTAATCTCCACCAAGTTTTGATATAACGAAGATGAACAAGTATTGCGGTTGATGTCGATGCGACACCGGTTAAGGAGAACATTGAGATGTTTGTATGCTTAGATATTATTTGTATCGCATGCATTCTTCACTATTTTCTTTTCATTATATTGTTATCATCAAATTATACAATATCATTGTCATCGTCATTGTATATTTCTTGCAGTTGGTGACGATTTGAGTTGTAGAGAAGTACATCATTTAATAAAACTACAGATACTCGTGTTTATTGCGAAATTACACATCGCTTTCCCTTGAGTTTATAATTTTTTTGAAACAATTATTTTAAATATAAATTTTGTTGAAATTGCACAGTGAGTTATGGTTGCCGCTATTAGTCATTATTTTTTACTCATTATGGAGAAAGGACATTTAAGACGACGGCTGAACGTAGAAGAGAAAATTGTGTTCCCGTTTCTCGAGTGAAATTATGCAAAGTTACGAGTGCGACTCGTATTTCCTGTGATAAACCGTTAGCGTATTATTAAAATTAAAATCTGGAGTAACCGGTAGAAAATCTACCGTAATTTAATCTCCTCAAGCTGCACAGTTATGAAGCTACCGCTGAAAATCCAGAATCGTTATTTTCGTATTGCATTACGCGATCGTTGACATTACGTCACGGCACAATTTGCATAAGCAAATTAACGAAAAGTTACGCATCGAATCGCACGTCACATTATGAAACTTGTAGAGAATCAAGATGAAACGTAGCGCTATGTGTGAAATTAATACACGTTTCTTACGAATTACGCGGCACTATTGTAACATATCAAGACATCTGCACATCGCGGCGAATTTAAATGCGAGTGGTTGGCGAAACCCGGGTCGATTAGCATTACGCTGCGGGATCGCGTTTTTTAAAATGTTGCAATTAATTGGCGGAAGGGCAGAGGGGGAGAAGATGAAGGAAAACGCGCTCAAAGGCGATATTTATAACGGTTCTGATTTTACCGCGAGGCAGGAGCTCCGCGGCTCGAGATGCCCGAAGAGTCGCGGTGGAAACGGAGGGTTGACAGGAGGATGGGGAGGAGAGACGGCGGTGTAAAAAAAAAACAGAAAAGAAAGGAAGCTCAAGAACATCCGAGAGCGGAATACGAAGTGGGCCGGAGGAGACGAGACGGAACGTGATAATTGCGGCGAAGGATAATTTAACAGGCGGCTCTTTTTCGCCTCGGCTTCTGCTCGCTGTCCGCCCCCGCGTTTCCTCCCTCTCCCGCCTATCCTCTCGTTCCCGTTTTTAATACATCCTCCACTGTCGTCGCGGCACGCAGCGACGTGCCGTGACGCTGAACAAGTGCGAGCCGAGAACGTACGATGGGGCGAACTCCCGGTGAAAGTGCGAGGAATTCCCGTGATCAACTCAATCTCAACAATGCCGCGTCCAACCCTTTCGATTTTAATTAGTAGAATTAGCAAGCGAATTGATCAGCTCCAATTTCTACCGAGCCATTTCGCCGGCCATTTCGGATCTGGCGAGGAGACGATTTATTTAGCTCGCGTACCGATCTATCCAGATAAATTAGATTTCAAGACCGTCTTCGTGACTCTCGCAGACCCGCTCGCGCTCGTCCTCCGCTTCTGCCGCCGCCGTGGAACGGTCACCCGCGCTGGATGCGCAGACAGTCGCTACGGCAGTATTTATGGAAATGAACCGGGGGTAGTTTGAACCCTCTTTTCGCCCGCCCCATTCGCGTCGACTACACCTACTCCGTCGCCTGCCCCGCTGTATCCATTCGGGGGTCCCACACCCCCACGTGGACTTTTTCCACTTCGCTCCCGCGCATCCGCCGTCCAACCCCTGCCGTTTCGCCCGCTTTATTCTCTCCCTCCGAACCCTCCCTTCGCTCCTCTCCCTGTATCCCATTTCTTTCTCGCCGACGACCGTCTTCTTCTTGCCCTCCTCGTCTCGCGTGCAGGACAAAATCCACGCGGCGCAGCTGCCGCCGCTGTTTGCCCACCTAATTACGCGGAATTCATAAGTTACGGAGCACGGCACGCGTGCCGGCGACGACCCCTCCCGGTTATTTTTATTCCCGTTGTAATTTACGAACGCGCCGTATATTCCCGCACCTCGCTACCTTTTTCGCGCGACTTTGCGGAAACGTTGCTTTCCGTGCGTTCGTCCGCGACGTTTCTGTATGAAAGCGCCGTTTACGCTCGGATTCCGAGCTAATTGATCATGCCGCCGCACAAGTTTGCTCCATGAGACGAATTGAAGAAATTGCCGGGGTAGTTTAAGTAAACCCGGTGATTTCTTTCACCTAATTCTCGGGGAGAGGGGGGGGGGAGGAATTTTGCTTCCGCGAAAGAGCGTTGACTGCACCTGCTCGAATAAGTTGTATAACGGAAAATATCGGAAGTGATTAAACGAGTAATTGATCGTATTTATCGTACGTGAGCTAAGCAACCAGAAGTAGTAGAATTTTTACTATTTTGTATACAGTTGTACCACGTTTTTATTTTATTGTATTATTTTCAAATCTATCTCTTTAATGATTAATTAAGCCATATGTTTAATATTCATTATCGTTTTATTGAGGATTTAGCATGCGTTAATAATGCCTTTATATACGCTTTTTGGTCGAGGACAAATGCAAAATCGAAGAAAAGTATCGCGCTTTAATTAATCCCACTTTCTCCACAAAACGCTTGAAATTCGATTTCACGTAATTAGTCGCATGACCAGTTAGCTTTGGTTTGGGCTAATCAGGCTGCGCAATTTCGACGGCGGCTCTTGTGACAGATTGATTGTAATGCGAAAACCAGAAAGTGGTTATCAACGCATAATAGCAGCCGAGTATCGCTTAACAAGCGGAATTTAAATTAAATGAATTCAGTTTTGAATTCAGAAAGATGCGATTATGCTCTCTCTCTCTCT
>NW_011967227.1:1576338-1581930 GCF_000949405.1 Vollenhovia emeryi | reverse complement strand
CTCTCTCTCTCTCTCTCTCTCTCTCTCTCTCCCCTTCTCTCTCCTTGTATTTTTTTCAAGTCTCGCGGTGCTCGTTAGCTTCGTAACTTAGAGAGGTCGGTCCACTTGAGAATATCGTTCTTTATATTATACAAAGACAAGACGCTCCTCCGACTTGTGTAGATTCGATGTATTCAGCAATAATCATTCGCTGATGGTTGACAATGGTTCATTTAAAACGGTGTTCATTAATCGAAGCGATCACTTTATTCCTTTTTATCGGTCGAGAGGTGCTGTTGTTGATTTTGCCACCTGTAGGATTTTTATGATAACCAAAATCTTGAAAATCATAAAATTTCTTGGCCTTAAATAATGTATCCTTGTCCTAAGTTGCCTGCCCAGCAAAGTTTTATTTATTTTTTACCGTATACACGCAGAAAATAGAATTTTTATCATAGGCGTACAATGATAAAATATTGCAGAGTAATTTAATTATAAGATTAAATGAGATCGTGTCTTCATTTCATGAACATACTTTACATTGTGTATAATCTAGTTACTTATGTCATTCAAAGTTTTATATTAGATGGTTATTTATTTATTTTGTATTGACGAGTATGTATTTTTTACAAGCATTTAAAACAATTCTGATAGCGCCAGTGAGCATCGGAGTGACAGTGAAAAGTCAGGCGCCGGTCACGAATAATCACCGAGGCAATCAACGTGTTAACGCGAAAGATTAAAAATTTATGAGCTATTTAGGTACAGCGAAGCTTACATACACGTATGTATATGCGATCTATTTGCGCCGGCGTCATTAACGCAGCGCCATATCGCGGTGTTGGATAATCTCCAGCCGGGCGAATTAATTTGTTTTCACAAAGATCTCAAAGGGCGGCACTCGCGAAAGGGTGAAAGCGGCGGAACGCGCGCGCTTTCGTTCGATCGGCGCTTTTCGTCGCTGCATCGTCGAAGCGCTCATTAATTCAGCACTTTTACGAGGGCGGTCAGAATTCATTCCGGACGATTAGACGCCCACGATCCTCGCCGCCGCGGTCGGGCGAGAGGGTGGTTTTAAACGCACACTTAGCGCTCGAGCTCTTACGACGGCCCTCGAATCGAATCGAGGTAAATATTGCGTTTTTCAAGCCGACGAATGACTCGGCACAGTCGTAATACACCGTGACAAATCAATATGACTTTGCGGGATAATTCGGCCGCGTTCCTGAAAAATTCAACGTACGCGCGCGGACACAAGGGTCGATGTATTCAGTTACGCCCAATTATTATCTTTCCACCGTTGCGCGCCCTCGGGCACGTTGCTCACGAATTCCATCACTTTTTGATTGCGCGGCGACGCGTCTCTGTGCGATGGAAAATTGAAATATTCAAGAGCGGTGTCGCCTCAAACGGGAACGGGATGCGAATAATTCCGATATCCCGGGACCGATCGGATCACGTCCCGGGGGGATGGACCACGGGGACACGATTCCGCTCGGAAATAGGCCACGAAAGTTAAAGCGGCAGGCGGGGATAGCGCGGCGAGTAAGGCTGGACTTGTAATTTGAGTTGTCATAAGGAGATCAGTTACACCGGCCGCCTTGAATCGCTCTTCCGCATCCTGCCGGTTGACATCCGCGAATTCTACTTGCAACCTGTTGCTCTCTGTCTCTCTCTCCGTCCGCGCCCAGCCACCCCCTCGCGTCACCTCTTTCCCTCACGTCTCTGTCTTCGTCGTGCTCCGCTAACGGGGTCCACGTGTAAGTGCATCCAGTACTTTAAAATCTCGTCGGCGCTTTGCCACGCTCGTAATCGGACCGCGCCATCAGATTGCGATAGCGTGCGACCTAGGAAAAAGTCTCATTACTATGTTCACAGCGCATTTGGCGCCGAGTGTGCTTATCCGACTCTCGTCTCGTGTTTACTGGATCAGATCTTTATGTTAAACCAGTGGGACTTGAAATAAACGACCGTATCTGGTTTTAAAAGTAGTCGTGAGTGGAAATGTGAAGCCCAAAGGATTTTCTCCCTGATGCTTAACGAGAAGACTTTGATTGTCAGAATCCTGCAGTTGCGATTATGCGATATTTGGGATTCGTTCTGCAGACTTTGCCTAGTATCTTCTTATTTCTAATTTTCAGATTTATCTCGGCTTTTCTTCGCAACTGTTAAAAATTTCGTCGATTATCGAGGTTTATCAATCGCGGAAATTCTTGGAATTTCGGGCGTCGAACGCCGTAAACACTGCGGTCGAAAACAGTCTATTCTCATTGTGCCTATCATTCACGCGGCGACAGTCGAGCGGGTCGGTTAGCGGCCCGCACCGTTCCGCGTATCGTATTATTCTTCCTTGATACGCGGTCGCGACGAGTGCGGGGAGAAACCGCGATCGCTCTCTGTGGATAATCAGCGATCGATATCACCGCGTGATCGCTGAATCCTCGCGATTCGCTATCGATGCTCGGTTAACCGGCAAGACAGATATCTCGCGCAATTCACACATCAAGTCTGTACGTCCAAAAATCAAAGCCAACATTCTGGCTTTCTCTTTCTAACCTTCGACCCCTTGGCCGTGAACAACTATAATAATTCACAAATCCGTTTCCTTCAGTTATACACTGAAGCTCAGAGTTTATTCGTACTTATGATCATTTCAACTGCCAAAAACTTAAATTGTTCAGTAAAGAATGCTGCTCTGTAGTTGCAAAGATTTAGTTTCCTTTTTATTCTCACAGCCAAGATTGCTCCTTGCGAAAGCTTTATCACGGAATTTCATACAGTAACTTGAAATTATATTGTTTGTTATAGATATATTATTTATATATTTATAAAAAAATTGCATTACTGGTGTGATAATTATTCATATTACACTCGAAATCAAACCCCTACGATTTGACATCGATCTTTACTATGTCGAGGATTCTTATTTATTTTATAATTCGATCCGGCCGTATTATAAACGCACACGCCTCGTCGACAGTTTGACTTACGCGTGCGTCGCCGGGGAAAATTTACATGTCGCATAGTGCAGCCCAGACCGGTTGCATGCCGGAATGCTATGTGTTATCCGACTGCCGACAGCAGTTGCAGTTGAAATCGTGCGACGGCCTCGAATGGAAATGCATCTGTGCATCGTATATGTCGCGATTTACCGTTCATCGAAGGGACAGGAAAGGGGGAGGGGGGGGGGAGGTGGATGAAAACGCCCTGCTCTACCCTCTCTCGACAACTTCACCCGTTCAATCTTCCGTACGTACGATCTCGCTCTGCATTCGCGACGAGGAAGCTCGTTACTCCTCCAGACCTCAGGCAATAGGTACCTCGGAAAGATCGTTGTTGCACGCGGATTACGTAATCAAGTTACACTTGGCATATGAACGTAATGCATACGTGCGTCAACTGCAACCTGTGATTCATGCTCGCAGGTATGTCGCGCGAAGGCATAATTTTTTTAAGACACGGTGCACACGGCAATAATGCTACAATCGTTGTGTCGATGACTGGGGATCGGTAATATTAGTTTTCACCGAGTATGGAAGTAGAGGAAAGTCCCCTATTACGAGGCAGGCTTTTAATATGAGACAGCGGAGTTTCTGCTGAATTAATAGGCGTCGTCTGTTGGTTCCACCATGAATCTATTGCCCTTGGAGTGAAATCTGTTTAGTGGAAAATTGATCGTTAGATCGTGTAATCGTTGCGAAAAAAGATTTGTGATTGAATTCGCACGTTGAATACCTACTATTTTGTATTATAGAAGCCTCTCTCATAGTAGAGGACTTTACTTCTTTTTCTAGGCAATACGTATGATATTCCAAAGAATTTTGTCCTGTTTCATATTACTTTGAATGAGTTTGACATTAGTAGAATTGTAGCTTTAGGCTTCGTTGTTAGAGCCGTTGACAATGCCGCGTCCAATAAAATTTTTGCAACCCTATCCGATTAATTTTCCTAAGGGCACGCGCGTCTTATTGTGTAACAACTTCGAGAACGCTTCTGCTCGCGGGAGAAAGAAAACAAGTATGTTACAATCGCACCGGCATAATCCAAGGCAAGGAACATCTGCGTGGATTCGTGCCTGCTCGAAATGGAGACATTTTAAGCTCACGGGACCCCGTCCTGCTTGGCTCCCCTTCAAGGAATTTCGGTCTATGCAAACGCTCGGCATATATAAAGGACCAGATGTCCTGTTACCTCGACGCAATCAACTTCGAATACCTTCCGGAGAATTCACATGCGGCCGTGACAAACCTCGTTGCAAGACTAGACTCCCGAAATTTTAGATGCTTTTATATAGAGAGAAATGTAAGAGGGAAAAAAGCTGAAGTCGCAGTTGAAAGACTCTTCAGTCTCGCTGGTATAATATTAAAAAGAAAAATATAGATTTAAAGCGAGAGAGTTTCCTATAAAAATCTATACGGTACACAGTAGTAGATTTATGCGTAATACATACATTTTATATAAATAGCTGCTTTTTTCCAGAGCGGTTTGTACTGTTAAATTATATCACGAAAAATGTTTATGCCTCCCTCTTTCATTTGCGAAAGATTATTCCAATAAATTCCAATAAAAAAAAAAGAAATTAATAAGTACGATGTGCTTCGCAATTCCAGACACTTGAGAATTTCTCGCGCGTCCGAGATTCAGTGGTATTAAAGAATTTGTAATATCGGACGCGCGCGTTTGCAAAGGACTCTCGCCGACGTCTTCTCGCATCGAGCAATCGCATTAGGACGACAGACACGTGTGTGGTTTTGCATATTTCGCGAGAAACACCTGCGAGAACTAAGCGCGTGCTCTCCCCCCAGCTTCTTCCTCCTCTCAGGACAGAAGAGAGGCGGCGACATTTTGCGGGAGCAGAACACTTTGCTTCCTTCCTCCCCTCTCTCTTTTTCTCTCTCTTGCTCGGTCGCTAGCTTTTCTTCTTTTCTCTTGCTCTCGCTGGTTTTCGAGAGAATTCGCGCCGATCCGCGTAGCAAGCGCTCCGCGTTCACCACCGTTTCTGCGACGCAGAAGATGCGAGGAGCACCAGATGTCCCAGCACCTCGGGCGCAATCTACTTCGAATGCGTACCCACGAATTCACATGCGGACGTGCCTCATGCAAATGTCTTTCTTGCCCGCGTCGCTCTCTCCTAAAAGAAGCGCTCCGCGCGCGATGGCGTTCATTAAAGTTATTAGTTTTGTGAGACTCGCTGGGCGTTCCAATATTCTCAAAGAGTTGTGCGGTGTACGCGCTGTTATGCGAATATTTCATAGGCACGTGGTAGGGCATGGAGAGTGACTTAACGAATTTTTAGAGAGAGCAAATGGCGCGCGCTTGTCCCTTACTAAAAAAGAGATGTTACTAGCGCGAATGTCGTTAATATCGAACAGTTAAGGCCCTTCTCCGCGATGTCGATTGATTTTCTCGAAGCGTGATGTGCTTCACTTCTCTTTTAGGTTCAGAGTAAATGAAGGTTTACAATTTAGAAATACTAGACATGACAGAACGCGCGCTTCGCGCGCGCTGTTTGTGGTCAAGCATTGTGTATTTTTAAGAATTTGTACACACGCGAAAAGAGAGAGAGAGAGAGAGAGAGAGAGAGAGAGAGAGAGAGAGAGAGAGAGAGAGAGA